>NW_026622874.1:60012692-60257122 GCF_023065955.2 Ursus arctos
CTTCTAGACATGCTTCTCATGCCCAAATAGCTCCATGCCTGCTTCTGAGGCTTGCTCAGGCCTCTGACTTCCTCAAGGCGAACTGTGCCAATGTTGTATGCCAGGAGTGTAGATTAAGCTTAGAAATGGGAGGTCGGAAGTTCACGTATGCATATGCACCAGGCGTATGAACAAACCCAGGGGTGGGGAAAGGGGCCAACTCTGTAGGTTGCTCTGTAGGTCAGGGGGCCAACTCTCCCTGCATTGCCATGTTTTGTCAGGGAACTCCATAAAGTCAGAGAATTTT
The DNA here is from genome assembly GCF_023065955.2 of Ursus arctos. Taxonomy (NCBI): domain Eukaryota; kingdom Metazoa; phylum Chordata; class Mammalia; order Carnivora; family Ursidae; genus Ursus; species Ursus arctos. Next base: position 60,012,979 of record NW_026622874.1, read on the forward strand.
AAACTCAAACCTTGTCTCTCAGGTCTTTATGAAGGTAAGTTTGTCAAGATAAGAGAATAACAGGGGCACCTGGGTGGCACAGTGGTTAAGCGTCTGCCTTCGGCTCAGGGCGTGATCCCGGCCTTATGGGATCGAGGCCCACATCAGGCTCCTCCGCTATGAGCTTGCTTCTTCCTCTCCCACTCCCCCTGCTTGTGTTCCCTCTCTTGCTGGCTGTCTCTATCTCTGTCAAATAAATAAATAAAATCTTTAAAAAAAAAAAAAAGAGAATAACACATTTAATAGTTTGGTAGCTTGATTTATAACTTTCAAATACGGAGCCAAATAGTATCTGGGCCTCAATTTGCACTCATGAGAATTCTGCAAATGTTGGTGGGGTACCTGACCAGTGAATTTAGAACTTGGTTAAAAATTGCATTTCAGGGGCACCTGGGTGGCTCAGTCGTTAAGTGTCTGCCTTTGGCTCAGGGCGTGATCCCAGAGTCCTGGGATCAAGCCCCGCATCAGGCTCCTCCGCTGGGAGCCTGCTTCTTCCTCTCCCACTCCCCCTGCTTGTGTTCCCTCTCTTGCTGTCCCTCTCTGTGAAATAAATAAATAAAATATTTAGAAAAAAAATTCCATTTCATCAGTGCTATTATCTAACATTTTCAGTGTGACATCTTCTCTATCACCCTAAACAGTGAACTCAAACACTAGAATACAGAATTGATAGCTCAGATTTTGGAATAAACCAAATCTTCATTCTAATCTAGGTTCAACCATTTGCAAGCAATATAACTTTGATGAAGTGACTTAATCTAAGCCTCAATTTCACCTGTAAAATGGGAATAGGCTCTATCTCATAGGATTGTTGGGAGGATTAAATTAGATAAACACATTAAGTGCATAGTGACTAGCACATGGTAAATTCTCAATAAATTGCAGCTACTTTAAGGAACAGTGTTGAATGCTACTGGGTAGGCACTGTATTAGGGTCTATACCTGCATTATATCACAAAAATCCCAACCACCTGGATTGGACACAATTATCTCCCATTTATATAAGGAATTAAGGTTTATGCAAATGTCCTTTAAAACAACCCTATTAGGAGGGCAGAGCAGTAGAACATATATTAATCCCATTTCGTGATGGAGAAACCTAACCCTCAACTTTCAAAAGACCTTCCAGGCAGCTAGAGACAGGTGAAGCCAGAATGATCGGAGCCCAGCCTTACTTCTACTTGAGTACTATATTAACTGCACCTGAAACACCACCTATGAAATAAAGTTCATATCGCTATTTTGGACAAATGTGTAAACCCACATGTTGTAAGTTGATGTTCTTAAATATTAAAAAGTGTTCCACTTGTTTGTTTCTTCTTGAGAATAAAGGCATAATGGATTGTCTATTTATCATTTCTATTTACTATTTACCAAGTAAAACATTAATGGACTTTAAATTGGAAATTTTTGCTTAGTGGATGTTTCAGAAAATTTCAAGATTTACATAAAGAAAAGTCAATTTCCCCAAACTCATTTTCCACTGGCAAATACCAGTTATTTTTCAAAAAAGGTATCTTGTCAGGACGCCTGGGTGGTTTCATCAGTTAAGCATCTGCCTTTGGCTCAGATTGTGATCCCAGGGTTCTGGGGTCAAGTACTGCATTGGGACATTGGGAGCCAGCTTCTCCATCTGCCTCTGCCTCTCTGTGTCTCTCATGAATAAATAACTAAAATATTGAAAAAAAAAAGAAAAGACGGGTCTTATCTAGTTTGTTCACTGCACCACCTTTGAATTGTGCACATAATAGGTGCTCGGTAAATATTTACTGAATTGACAGTTGCAAATTCCGATAAAATCTATGTCATTTCCTCTGTGCTAGATGCTGCAGTGTGACGGATAACCATATAAAACTCTCGCTGCTCAACTTTTTACCTACAAAAGGCATAATTCATATGGTTCAACCTAATTGTTCTCAAAAAGCTTTCCAGAGTATACTATGAAGGTAGGGGGACAGATATTACAAAAGATAGAAATGGAGAAATTTTTTCTCATAAAAAAAATTATTTTATGAAACGTGCCAAAGGCTTCAGGTCCTATATTAAGATGTTCTCAAGAATCACCTATTAACACTCCCAACATTTCAAAAATTAAACTAGATAGGGGCACCTGGGTGGCTCAGTCGGTTAACCTTAGGTCATGCTCTTAGGGTCATGAGATCCATCTGGGCATTGGATTCTACGCTGGGGGCAGAGCCTGCTTAGGATTCTCTCCCTCTCCCTCTGCCCCTCCCGCCCTCCCCACTGGCTCCCGCACACTATCTGTAAAAATAAAGAAATAATTTTAAAAAATAAAATTAAACTAGGTATTTTTAAAGAGGTTCATTTTCACTTTTTCCATTTAAAACTACTCCCATTTTGGTGTTTATATACATATAGACATACTCACTTGTAAATATGCAAAATGTCTTAAGAACAACTCTAATAGCCCTTCCTTCTACAGTTCCAAGAAAAATCCAGACATATGTAAATTTACTAATGTCCTTTAAAGAAAGAGAAATGTTTCAAAATATGTGCAAACAAATCTGCTTTACTTTTCTAGAAATAAAAGAAAATCTGTTTAAACATGATAATTTCCAATTTTTATAAATTATTGTCTATCCAGACCTTAATATCACATAACTAACATTCGCAAAATCAGAACTCTTGAAAAATATGAAACAAAGAATATGGGTTATAGAAAATTTTAATATCAAATAAAGTACCATTTACATGATTAAAGTTTTGATTCCCATGTATTCTACTTAAATAGTGCAAGAGATTAACAAATAACAAAGCACAGTTTCCTCTTCACATCAAATGAAATGTTGATGGCCTACAAACTAGACAATCTGCCACGAATGACAATAAGCAAGGGAAGCACGTATCAGCAAGTTTCTCCCCAAGCTATCAAAAATGTCACAAGTTCATATTTTTCTTGTTTGTGATCCCAAAACTGGCAGCATCTTCATTTCATCCACTCTATTCTTATGTATTTGAAAAGCAGGTGTTATCCATCGACCACATGAGCACTGTTCACCATACCAGTTGAAAGAACCCAACTTGGCATTGCATTTGGGGCAAAGAAGCTGAAATAAAGGAACTGTGTTACTTCATTCACTCACTTTTATAAGACAAATAATTATCACTGGCAATACAGGATATAAAAATAGGTAAGAACAGTCAGTTAAGCGCTGGACTCTTGATTCAGGCTCAGGGTCATGAGATCGAGCCCCGCCTTGGGCTCCGTACTCAGGAGGGAGTCTGCATCTCTCCTCCCTTTCCCTCTGCCCCTCCCCATCTCCCTCTCTAAAAACACAAACAAAACAAAATAAAAACCAGGTAAGACATGGCTCCTACCTTCAAGGAATTTATGATCGAATCAGCAAGATAAAATGCAACAGCAATTTACTGTAACAGATGGTGGACTCTGATAATTGTGTAACAAGCATGTTGTATCCTGGGAGTTTGGAAAAGGACCACATTAATCCCAGTATGAGGGGAGAAAGGTTAAGGTTGAGATATGACACAAGATTTCAGGATGAGGCATGTGTTGCCTTTTAAATCAGTCTGCAGTTTAAATATGTCAAACTAAGATCACCATGGCTAAAGAACAGGAAAGTGCCTTAGGAGTCTCATGCCAGTATCAGTATTGATATTGACAGCATGTAGGTCAGGCCTCAGATTCCTGGCTATTTAAAAACAAACTGATACTCCAGTAAAATAGATAAATTAAAAAAAAACAACAACAACAACTGAACACGTCTATATATTTTATTCTAATGTATTTAGAGCATTATTTTTTAAGTTTAGCTTGTTATTTTGTGCATGACATGAGGCAGGGAGTCTTATTTTTAATATGAAATTATATAAGCTCTGGACATAAAACTCAGAAACCAAATTTGATTTACGTAGGTATCTTAAATTTTTAATATGACAAAATATACCACAAAGCTGAAATAAGTAACAGAAGAAAATATTCACAGTATATCAGAGGAAACATTAACATCTAGACTATTTAAAGAGCTCCTATAAATCAATAAGAAAAAGGCAAAATCCAGAGAAAAATGGATGAAGGATGTAAAGGAAATTTATAGAAAAAGAAGCTATAAATAGTTGGTAAGTATATAACAATATCGGTTCTCAGTAGTAGTCATGGAAATTCAAACTGTAACATTTTAAGATGAACATTTTTCATCTCCAAGGTTGATAAAACTTAACCAGTTTTATAATATCCATTATGCCAAGGGTATGGGGAAATGGGTATACATTCAATGTTTGTGAAAAGCAAATCTGTATAATTTTTATTGTCAGGGTGGAATATTAGCAATATTTAAGATGTACACACTCCACAAGCCAGGGATTCCACTTTTAGGCCTATAGGAAAATTCAAAAAAATGTAGAGAAGTATGCACAAATGTGATGTAGAATCTTCCACAAAAATGCCTTTATCTTCTATGTTTTCCAGGTTAAATAAGAGCAGCAAGCCAAAAGCACAAGCCACAAGAGAAGAAAGAAAGAAAGAAAGAAAGAAAGAAAGAAAGAAAGAAAGAAAGAAAGAAAGAAAGAAAGAAAAAAGTGGATTTCAAAATTAAAAACCCAACTGCTGTAAATGATACCACCAAGAACAGGAAGTGACTGCTAATGGGTACAGCGTTTATTCTGGGAATGATGAAAACAATGATTTTGCAAAAATTCTGTGAATATACTAAAAACCACTGAACTGTGCACTTTAAATGGGTAAATTATATAGTAAATGAATTATATCTCAATAAGCAGAATGGTCTGAAAATGTGGGTTTGAATACAAGGTGCCTCTTTCTAGGCAAGATGCTAACATAAACTAAGTTTCCTTACATATAAAATATTTTTTCTGTTCTACCTATTTTATAAAGTTACTGTATTTTTCAAATGAAATATAGTGAGTTTCATAAAATTTTCATTATACAAACTTTCATACAAACCATAAAAACCTTTACAATCATTAAGACTGTATCTTAGATTAAGAATATCTTTGAATTGGGGCGCCTGAGTGGCACAGTGGTTAAGCGTCTGCCTTCGGCTCAGGGTGTGATCCCGGCGTTCTGGGATCGAGCCCCACATCAGGCTCTTCCACTATGAGCCTGCTTCTTCCTCTCCCACTCCCCCTGCTTGTGTTCCCTCTCTTGCTGACTGTCTCTATCTCTGTGGAATAAATAAATAAAATATTAAAAAAAAAAAAAAAAAAGAATATCTTTGAATTGGGGTGCCTGGGTGGCTCAGTCGGTTAAGCGACTGCCTTCTGCTCAGGTCATGATCCCAGGGTCCTGGGATCCGTCCTGGGATCAAACCCCGAGGCAGGCTCCCTGCTCCGCAGGAAGCCTGCTTCTCCCTCTTCCTCTGCTGCTCCCCCTGCTTGTGCTCTCCTGCTCTCTCTGTCAAATAAATAAATAAAATCTTTTTAAAAAAAGAAAAAAAAAGAATATCTTTAAATTACTATTAAGTAAACCTGAAAGCGAAATGTGACCATCCCAGGATGCTCATATGAGCTGCATTCTTAAGAATTAACAGGAAATGAAAATGAATCTCTTAGCAAACATACGGAACCGAAAGATCAAGAAAAGAGATGCATGGAGTGAAAGAGAAAAAGAAAGGCAAAAAGAGAAAGAAACTTTAAATATAATTTAAAAATCCTTGATTTGCCCTACTTGTTACCGAGTTTGAGTTTTGTTAAATATATTCCAATTGGCTTACATTAGTCTTCTATTTGAAAAAATATAAATAGCCTTAAAAGGAATTACCTTAGACCAACTGCTCTCAACGAAAAGTGGTTTGCTACTTCAGACAGGCTGGATTTTTATTTAATTAATTAATTTATCTGAAAGATTCTCATCTACACTAGAAAGACATAATCTTCATAAAGTACTTATGATGGAGTGAGACACCAGTAAAAATATGGTTTAGAGTACAAGAAAGAACAAAATATAGATGATAGAATGAAACTGCAGAAAATAAAATGTGTTCTTACCTGTCCGTCCATCACGCCCAACAAAGCAGATTCCATCCACTGTACAGGTTCAATGAAATACGACGTACATTGAGCCTGACTCCCTGTGGTGAGCATGAAAGATGGTGTCACTCTCTTGTGGGCAAAGGCTATGGGACCACTTCCTTCATTATGATCCAAAATACTAGAACTTCGAAATAAAGATCGCCTGCAACCCCCAAACAAACAAAAACATTAATGACTTCCGAAAGGATGAAAAAATAGATGAAATGTGCAGTATTTCTTAGCAAAATAAATAAAATGGATTCTGCTACTTTAATTTTCAATCACCTCTACAAGTAACCTGATTCGCTTTCACTCTTACGAATTTATATTCTTCTTAAAAGCAGTTTTGAATTGAAATTTTTTTATTATTCAATTAAACGAATTCTTCCTACAGATTCTAAGAAAATGAAACTTTTAGTACATTTCGGCTACTGAGACAAGATAAAATCTCCAGAGGATAGAAAATATTTTACCTGCACTTTCTACATTTGTAGAGAATACCATCTTTCAATCCTTGTGAAATGGTGGTTGGGTCAACAGCAAAGAGTTCTTGAGGTAAGTTCTGTAATTCTACATGAGATAATTAAAATGTACCTATTTGTTGAAAGCAACTCTGCATTTTCAGACAAAATTCAGCTAATGTCAAACTGAGGCAAGAAGTGCTAACCTCAGAAATAAAAAAAATAAAATAAATAAAAATCTCCAGTGTTGAGAAATCAGGTGAGGTCAGAGAACATAGTGAAGAAGCCCTTGGGTTTTCAGCACCGACTGCCTGAGTTCAAATCCCAGCCCACCACTTATAAACCATCTGACCCTGAACAAGTTATTTCTTGCTAAACCACTCCTTCAAAAGGAAATAACAGTACCTGTCCCAAGGGATTACGGGGAAACCTGAGATAACACACCTGAAAACTTTAGCATCAGAGTAAAGAGCATCTAAAAAGGGCCCAGTAAGTACTAGCAATTATTACTTACCTGGATACTTTTCTGTAACCTTTTGTAAACGATACTGCTTATAAATTGCACTAGAAGTATCTACTTCACATCCCATTGCCTGGTATAATTTCAGTTGCCACTCAAATCCCTCATTCATCCTGTAAGGACAAACAAATATAAAGTCAAGTTTTCTTTAAATGAATAAAATCACATCGCAAAAACAGAATTATTTCTATAACAAAGAACTCACTTAGCCTCTGGTTTGATGGTCTGGAGATTTTCATAGGCTTTTTCAAAGGTAAGCTGGTCAGTCTTCATCATAAAAGCAGTCATTATAGCCACACTTCGACTAACTCCTGCATGACTGAAAAAGACACCTTTAAAATAAAATAGCAAATAGCGGCAATTAAAAAAAACAAAAAAGCCCAGCTCTGTATCAACGCTTAAGTTCAGGTCCACTTCATGTCTGTTTCTTCTACCCAAATAAGCCCTTTGCAAAAGAATTATTCCTTTCTTTATTTCCTTAAACTTTTTGAATTCTGGGGCTCCTGGGGCTCCGTCGTTAAGCGTCTGCCTTCAGCTCAGGGCATGATCCCGGTGTTCTGGAATCTAGCCCCACATCAGGCTCCTCTGCTAGGAGCCTGGTTCTTCCTCTCCCACTCCCCCTGCTTGTGTTCCCTCTCTCGCTGGCTGTCTCTCTCTCTGTCAAATAAATAAATAAAATCTTAAGAAAAAAAAAACTTTTTGAATTCTGAACCATGTGAATGTATTACCTTTTCAAAAATAATTACACTAATTTAAAAAATTTTATAATGGCTTTGGAAGAAATCCAAAGCTCCTTTGCTCTTGCCATTAAGGGCCCTGAAGATCTGGTCCCAGGCTTCTTTCCATTTTACCCCTACCTTATGTCCTTTATGTAAATATTTAGAACAAGTGCTGGCACGCAGTAAAAGTGCTGATTCAATAAATTTAAACTCGTTATTACACTCCAATGCAACTGAAAAGGACTACTAAGACTTCCCAAATACCTATCAAGATTTTCTTTTTGGCATTGCTACGACTTACTCCGTCTTTCCCCTGGGCGTGGCTTAGGGCTCCTTTATGTCCTAACCAATTTTTCTCTCCCCATTTCTCATCAAACACCCTCTACCCCAAACAAAAAACACTGAAAATAATCTGCTTTTCCCGTGAAGTCTGAATAACCTTAACCTTTGTTAATCTCTTTTAATACACGATTCGCATCCAAATCTGCATTTCAATCATCTGGGTAAGTGTCTGGCTTCTCCTGAAGAGCTTTAAACTCTGTTTAGGTTCAGGGACTTTGTCATCTATCAGTCCCTACTAAAAAACATCTCGGGGTTGGAAGGGGGGCGCTGCATAATGAACCAACGAAAACAAGTATGAATCAACAAAGCAAGAATGAATGAGAGCAAGCACGCCATAGGGGGCCCGCCTCCGGCCACTCTCGCTCGGACACACGCAGCCCCGGAAGGGAGAGAGAGGAGGTTCTGGTGGTCTGACAGCCCCTTAGTCCTCCCCTAGGGTCCTCGGAGGAAGGGGCTGCGGTGGCAGCCTCGAAGCAAAGTGAGGCGGCTCCCCCATATGCGGGCCACTCACCAGTGCACCAACACCGCGCGGCCCTCGGCACGGGCCTGGCTGATGAAGGCCACGCACCGGTCCAGATGGCTGAGCAAGTCAGTCTCGGGCTTGTCCAGCGCCAACACGAAGAGGCTCCGCAGACCCTCCATCCCAGCCCCCGACTTGTAGTCGGGCTCCTCCGAGTCCACCGTCAGCACGGCCGTGATGCCCACCTGCCTCAGGTGGTCCGGCTCCGCCACGGCCGCGGCTCCACCCAGGTACAGCCCCGGCCGCACCTCCAGCATCTGCCCGGCCGAGCTGGCGCAGCTCTGACTGTGCACCGGCCGCTCGCAGCCATGGCTCCCTGCCTCAGCCTCCAACATGGCAGCGGCCAGGGGTCGAGAGAGCAGGAGCCCTACCATCGAGTAGGCGGCCGGCTAGAACGCCCTTCCTCTGGGACAAGCCGGCCTGAGATGCTCAGGGGCTCCCTCGGAGGACCACGGCGACCGTGGGAATGTGTACTACGTGGGGAAGGTGATGCTGCGGCTGAGGCCGAGCAGCCCTCAAACCCGTGTCTGGCCCCAGCTCCCACAACTTGGTAGAGGCTAAACTTCCCCAAATACAGGGTTTCCCAGGCTCATAGCGCTGAGGCTTTACGGAAAGGGACAACAAAAGCAGCTGGACTCAAATCTGAAATGATGGTCCCACCGACTGAATCAGCAGTATCATTTTATGCATTTGGGGTAAAACAGGTTTTTTTTTTCAACACATATGAAAAATTGCATTTCTTCTTTTATATTTGTATTTATCTTGTAACTATTTTTTTTTCTCTCTTTGCCCAGTTTTTTAATTGGTATGTGAATCTCTTTCTTGCTGATGCATACTGTCCTATATACTTTGTAGATAGTAATCCCATGTTTTTGTACGCCCGTACCCTCCAACCAAAGACCGCCGGGAACCTGCTTCACTTTCTTATCATTTGCATGTTCACTGAAGTAGCATTTTTAATTTCCTTCAAGAACTTTTCCTATGCATTCATATTTTAGCTGATTGTTTGGTGCAAAAGGCCTAGTTTTCAGCCTGTCTTGGCTTTTGACATGCCTCCCTCACTGAACTTAATCATTTCTAGCTTCTGCTTTAAAGTGAAAGCTGTGTGAGTCTTCCTTTCACTTGAGCATTGAGAGACCATTGTCGGGTGGTTAATTGGCCTGGTTTCAATATTGTTGTGTCTCAGGGACTGGAGAGGCCCCTGGCGAGGGAGAGAGATTGGGGGAATGACTGGTCTGTGGAGCTTGAGACCATATATAACATTTATTACATTTGTCATCTTGTGTAGGTGTGATTTGTGGCCCCCCAAAACAATTACAATAGTGACATCAAAGATAACTGACCAGAGATCACCAGAGCAAATATAATAATAATAAAAATTTAGAAATGTTGGGAGAATTGCCAAAATGTGACAGAGACATGAAGCGAACAAATGCTAAATGCTGTTGGGAAAATAGTGCCAATACACTTGCTCAATGCAGGGTTGCCACAGACCTTCGATTGGTAAAACACGGAATACTTGTGAAGCATAATAACACAGGTACGCTTGTATAGGATTTGGGCTTATACTGAGTGATTTTGGACAGAGCCCAAGGAAGCGGGGCTTTGCTCTGGATTGGATGCTGTCAGGAAGTGGTGGTGATTCTATGATTGGGTATCTCAGTGCATTTTCCCTCTATAGGGAGAGAAGGCTACACAGATGCTACAGCTGTAATTGGTCCAGAGGTAGCAGTCCTGGTACTGGCATAAAGACAGACTCATAGACCAATGGGACAGAATACAGAGCCCAGAATTGGACCCTCGCATATATGCTCAAATGGTCTTCAACAAGGGTGCCGGCGGGAACAATGGGGGAAAATAGCCTTTTCAAATGGTGCTGGGAAAACTGTATATGCACATGTAAAAGAAGGGAGTGTGATCCCTACCTTAAAAAATATACAAAATTAATTCAAATTGATTAAGGACCTAAACATAAGACTGTAAAACCCAGAGCGCCTGGGTGGCTCAGTCAGTTGAGCATCCATCTCTTGATTTCGGCTCAGGTCACGATCTCAGGGTCATGGGATCGAGCCCTGCGTTGGGCTCCACACTCAGCATGAAGTCCGCTTGTTCCTCTCCCTCTGCTCCTCCCTCTGCTTGTGTTCTCTCTCATAAATAAATAAATAAATAAATAAATAAATAAATAAATAGAAATCTTTTAGGGACACCTGGGTGGCTCAGTCGGTTAAGAGTCTGCCTTCAGCTTGGGTCATGGTCCCAGGGTCCTGGGATTGGGCCCTGCATTGGGCTCCCTGCTCAGTGGAGAGTCTGCTTCTCCCTCTCCCTCTGCCTGCTGCTCCCCCTGCTTGTGTGCTCTCTCTCTCTCTCTCTGTCAAATAAATAAATAAAATCTTTTTAAAAAAATCTTAAAAAAAAAAAGATTATAAAACTCCTAGAAGAAACATGGAAGTAAATCTTCATGGCATTGGATTTGGCAATGACTTCTAGATAGGACTTCAAAAAAATAGATGAACAAGATTATATCAAAATGTAAAATTTCTGCACGTCCAAGGAAATAATCAAAAGAGTAAAATGACTATGGAATGGGAGAAAATAATTGCCAGTCATATATCTGATAAGAAATTAATATCCAGAAAATACAAAGAACTCTACATGAGTGATACCAGCATTGTGGCTGAATAAGATGTTCCTCATCGGTGTCCCCCCACCCCCAACAACAAGTTGACATACATCCACTGGCAAAAGGGCCTTGGTGGGAGCTGTGAAATCCTGCACCATATGCCAAGGGACACAGGAAGTGTCTTGCCTTCCTGTGTGTGAGATAATAGGCACATGGACCTTGGTCCTGGCTCCAGACCCTACAGTGGCCTGTGAACCATCTTCCCTCTTGGGGAGGGAGCCTGCAGAAAACACGATTTAAATAATCAACAGGGACAGGAGAGCCTTTGTGGAAAGCCAGGTTTCCAGCAGAGTTCTAGCAGACAGTGGGAACAAAAGTATGTTTGGATGCATCAGAGAGGGTAAGATTGACTTTCCTCACATCACTTCTCCCCCAAGGCAGCAGAGCTCAGGGCCAAGAGAGGTCTCCCGGGCTTGAGCTTTATCCTGGGAGGCAGGAGGGAGGGCACGTGAGTGAGCACTGGCTTCCCCAGCTGTGCAGGAGCTACGGAAGAGGCTCATTGCTCTTTGCCCCATACAGAATACTGAATTGTGAGCTGCAAGATCATGGCGGGGGTGGGGGTTGGAAGGAAGAGGCTGAGAGAGCCACACAGAGGACTCTCAGAGGGCACTAAAGGGACATAGGTCCTACTAAGTGATTCAACAGGCTCCATCAAGAAGCCTGCCCAGGAGCTGCTAGAGAGGCCTCGCCCCTGGATCCCCCTATCTGCCCATGGGCACCCCTACTGCTCTGTGCACCTCACCCACACACTCACTTCCACCCTGTGGCCAGCTCCTTGTGGGGGTGCTCCCAATGGCAGTGGCATGAGTGTTTTGGCAAGTGTCTAGAGAGCATGTGCAGAAAGCCAGCCTGAACCTTCAAGACAGGGAGAGACCGCAAACTTGAACTTTAGTGCCACCTTTGGGAAGACGAAAGGAAGGAAGCTGTCAGCGTTTGGCCTGGTGTGCTTCCGCATCTGAGAAGGCATTCACGCTTAAGAAATCTGCCACAAGAGGGAGCAAGAAGCATGGAATAGACGTATCCATAGCCGATTTGAAGGAGCCTCAGAATCTCTAGTGGGGCAGAAGGAAGATATCGCTCTCCTGAAGGCAGTTAGTAAAGACTGAGGGTGACTATTACTTCAGATGCAAAAACAACAATGCAAAATTTCAAGGAACATGAAAAATCAAGGCAACATGGTGCCACTAAAGCATCAAAATAATCTCCCAATAACCAACCTGAAAGACAAGGAGATCTGCAATTTATCTGATAAAGAATCTGAAATAGTTGTTTAAGGAAACTCAGGGAGCTACAAGAAAAGACATAAGGACAATACAACAAAATCAAGGAAACAATACAAAATGAGAAGCTCAACAAAGAGATAGAAATCATTAAAAAGAACCAATCGGAAATTCTGGAGCCGAGGAACACGTTTAATGAAATACAAAAATGCAGTAGAGAGTATCAGTATCAGAATGGATCAAGCAGAAGAGAGAATCCATGAGTTAGAAGACAGGAATTTTAGGGGCACCTGGGTGGCTCAGTCAGTTGAGCTTCTGCCTTCGATTCAGGTCATGATCCCAGGGTCCTGGGATCGAGTCTTGCATTGGGCTCCCTCCTCAGCAGGGGGTTGTGCTTCTCCCTTTCTGCCCCTGCTCGTGTGCTTTCTCTGTGTCACTCTCTCTCTCAAATAAATAAAACAAAAATTTAAAAAGAAGAAGAAGAAGACAGGAATTTTGAAATTATCCAGTCAGAGGAGAACAAAAGAAAAAGAATGAGAAAGAGTGAAGAAAGCCTATGTGATCTATGGGATACTAGCAAAAGAAATAATTTGCCAGTTATTGGAGTTCCAGAAAGAGAAGAGAGGGAGAAGGAAACACAAAACTTATTTAAGGAAATAATGGCTAAGAACTTCCCAAATCTGGGGAGAGATTTGGATATCCAAATTAAAGAAGCTCATAGGTCACCAAACAAGCTTAACTTAAAGAGATCCTGTCCAAGACACATTACAATAACATTGTGAAAAATCAAAGACAAAGAAAAAATCTTAAAAGCAGCAAGAGAAAAGAAGTTTGTAACTTATAAAGGAATCCCCATAAGGCTATCAGCAGATTTCCCAGCAGGAACCTTACAAGCCAGGAGAGAAAGGGATGATATATACAAAGTTTTGAAAGAAAGAAAGAAAGAAAGAAAGAAAGAAAGAAAGAAAGAAAGAAAGAAAGAAAAACACTGCCAATGAAGAAAACTCTATCTGGCAAAGTTGTTCCTCATGATTGAAGGACAGGTAAAGACTTTCCCGGAAAAACAAAAGCTGAGAGAATCCACCAGATATGCCTTTGCTGAAAGAAACCCTTCAAGCTGAAACAAAAGATGCTATTTAGTAACATGAAAATATGCACACATTGTTAAAGGTACGTATATAATCAAGCTCAGAATAATATAGTAATATGGTGGTGTGGAAGCCACTGAACTCTAGTATAAAGGTTAAAGGACGAGAATATTATAAGTAATTAGAGCTATACTATTTTGTTAATGAATACAATATCAAATAAGAGGTTGGGGCACCAGGGTGACTCAGTTGGTTGAGCGTCCGACTCTTGTTTCAGCTCAGGTCATGATCTCGGGGTCCTGAGATCGAGTCCCACATCGGGCCCTGTGCTCCTGGGGAGTCTGCTTGAGATTCTTTCTCTGCCCCCTCTCTGTTCTCTCTCTCTCTCAAATAAATAAATAAATATTTTTTAAAAAAGAGATTAAATGTGATATCAGAAAATCAAAAGGGGGAAGGGACTAAAAGGGTAGAGCTTTTGTATGGATTAAAGTAGTTATCAGTGCCAAATAGACTGTTATAGCTATAAGACGTTTTATATCAGCCTCACAGTAACCACAAAACAAAAACCTACAGTAGATACAATACAAATGAGATGAAAAGAAGGGAATCAAAGCATACCACTGGGAAAATCATCACTTCACTAATGAAGGAAACAAGAAAGAAAGAAAAGAACAAGAGAACTACAAAACAGCCAGAAAATAATTAATCAGACTGCAGTAGTAAGTCCTTACCTTCAAATAATCATTCTAATTGTTAATGGATTGAAGTCTCCAAAGGCACAGAGTGGCTGGATGGATAAAAAGGCAAGACCCAAGTATATGCTGCCTGCAAGAGAGTCACTTCTGCTTTAAAGACACATGCAGGCTCTAAGGGACCAGATGGAAAATGATATTCCATTCAAGTGGAAACCAAAAGAAGGCAGGTAGTTATATCAGATAAAATCGACTTCAAGCCAAGAACAGTAACAAGAGACAAAGGTGGTCATTATATAATGATAAGGGGGTCAATTTATCAAGAAGATATAACAATATTAAATTTATACGCACAAAATCAGAGTACTTAGTATATTAAATACTAACAGATCTAAAGGGAGAAATAAATAGCAATAGAATAATAGTAGGGGACTTCAGTCCTCCACCTTCAACAATACATAGATCATATAGACAGAAAGTAGACAAGAAAATGTTGGAATTGAGCCATACGTTCGACCAAATACACCTAACAGACATATATGGAACATCCCAACCAACAGCAACAGAATACACATTCTTCCCAAGGACCCACAGAACATTCTCCAGGATGGATCATATTATAGGTCTCAAAACAAGTTTTAGCAAATTTAAAAAGATTGAAATCATATCAAGTATCTTTTCTGACCATAATGGTATGAAACTAAAAACCAATAACAGTAGGAAAATTGGAAAACTCATAAATTGGTGGAAATTAAACAACATACTGCTAACAACCCAATGGGTCAAAGAAGAAATGAAAAGTGAAATCAAGAAATATCTTGGTGGGGCGCCTGGGTGGCTCAGTTGGTTAAGCCTCTGACTTCAGCTCAGATCATGATCTCCGGGTCCTGAGATGAAGCCTCTCCCCACCAAAAAATCCAGCTCCCTGCTCAGCGGGAGGTCTGCTTTTCCCTCTCTGCCCCTCCTCCTTCTGTTCTCTCTCTCTCTCAAATAAATAAATTAAATAAATCTTAAAAAAAAAAAAACTCTTGAAACAAATGAAAATGGAAGTTCAACCTATAAAAACCTATGGGTGGCTGTAAAAGCAGTTTGAAGAGGGATATTTATAGTGATAAATGCCTACATTAAGAAATAAAAAGATCTGGGGCGCCTGGGTGGCACAGCGGTTAAGCGCCTGCCTTCAGCTCAGGGCGTGATCCTGGCGTTACGGGATTGAGCCCCACATCAGGCTCCTCCGCTATGAGCCTGCTTCTTCCTCTCCCACTCCCCCTGCTTGTGTTCCCTCTCTCGCTGGCTGTCTCTATCTCTGTCAAATAAATAAATAAAATCTTTAAAAAAAAAGAAATAAAAAAGAAATAAAAAGATCTGAAGGAAGTAACCTAACTTTGTACCTCGAGGAACTAGGGGAAAAAAAAAAAAAAGCAAGGTAAGCCCAAAGTTAGCAGAAGGGTGGAAATAACAAACATCAGAGCAGAAATCAATGAACTAGAGACCAGAAAACCATAGAAAAGATCAATAAAACAAAGATCTGGTTTTTTTAAAGGTAAACAAAACTGACAAAACTTTAGCCAGAGTCACTAAACCAAAGGAGAGAAAACAAAATCAGAAAGAGAAGACATTACAACGGACACCACAGAAATATAAAGGATCATGAGAGACTAGTATAAAAAATTATCTGTTAACAAATTGGATAACCTAGAAGAAATAGCTACATTCTAGGAAACATGTAACCTACAAAGACTGAATCATGAAGAAACAGAAAATCTGAGCAGACCAATAATGAGTAAGTAGATGAAATCAGTAATCAAAAAACTTCCAAAAAATATTTCCCAGGGCCAGATGGTATCACTAGTGAATTCTACCAAACATTTAAGGAAAAATTAATGCCAATCCTTCTCCAGGTCTTCCAAAAAATTAAAGAGGAGGGAACACTCCCAAATCCATTTTACAAAGACAGCATTTACTGTGATTGAAAAGCCAGATAAGGACACTGCAAGGAAAGAGAGCTATAGGTCAGTATCCCTGATGAATATAGATGCAAAAATCCTCAACGAAATAGTAGCAAGTAGAATTCAATAGCAAATTAAAGGATCACATACCACGATCAAGTGGGATTTATCCCTGGGAGGAAAGGATGGTTCAACATCCACAAATTAATAGATGTGATACGCCATATATAACAAGCCCATAGCTAACATCAGACTCAACAACGAAAGACTTAACGCTTGGCCTCTAAGATCAGGGTCAGGACATAAGTGCCCACTCTCACCATTCCTATTCCACATAGTACTGGAAGTCCCAGCCAGAGTAATCAGGCAAGAAAAGAAATAAAACACATGCAAATCGGAAAGGAAGAAATAAACTTGCTTTTGTTTGCAGATATGTGATCTTGTATATAGAAAATCCTAAAGACTTGCCCCCAAAAAACTGTTAGAAGTAATCCACAAGTTCAGTAAAATTACAGGATACAAAGTCAACATACGGAAATCAGTTGCATTTCTATACACTAAAAACAAACTATCTGAAAAAGAAAGAAAGAGATCTCATTCACGAGAGCATCAGAAACAACAACTCAGGAATCCATGTGACCAAGGAGGTAAAAAATCCATACCCTGAAATATGAAGTATTAGCCTTTTCCGTGGTAACCAAAGGAAAGGGGGAACGAGTGGGTGGGGATGCAAGGAGACTCAGTGGTTTGGTGGCAAGAGGTTAAAGGCATTCTCTTGTGATGTTTTCTATTTTCTGCGTAAAGAATCTGGCTTATATGCTGAGAATGAGGATGGAAGTTTGAGAAGAGTAGCCAGTTTGAGGAAAATTTAACAGAAAAGAGTGGAGAACGTCTGTTGAAGCTGACCTGTGGGGTCAGGCAGCCCAGGGCCTGGTCAGTGTTTGCATCATAAAAAATAAAAGTCTTCCATGCAGTAAAGGGCTAACTCAGTGGGCCTTGGTTGCTCAAACTCAAGCCTCAGGATAGTCTCTGATATAGAATCTATTGTCTAGAATAATGAAAAACTGGAACTATCTAAAGGGCTACAGGGAGTAGATTGGTTACATAAGTTGTATCCAGTCAGTGAGATACTAGGCAACTATTTTAAAGGTAACAAAGGAAATGGACAATGCCAGCTATGTTATAGTTGGTTTTTTAAAGCTGGTTTACAAATAGAAAACATGTCTTAGCCCACTTATATTTATATATGAAAAACATTGAAAGTTATATATCAAACCCTTAACAGTGGTTATTTTTGGGAGCTGGCTTAAGAGCCCTGCATGGTAGTCTTCACACACTTCATTCGATGTAGTTGGTTTGTTTGTTTTTTTTTTCAACTATTATCATTTAAAGAGTTCATTGTAGGGGCGCTTTGCTGACTCTGTCAGAAGAGCATTGACTCTTGATCTTGATGTCATGAGTTTGAGCCTCGTGTGGGGTATAGAGATCATTTAAATAAAATCTTAAAAAAGTAAAATTATTCATTGTTAGCAATTATAGATATTTATATCCTAGAAAAAGGGGTTACAACTATTAAGGGTTTATCTCCTGGACATTTTATGAAGCTATCTTACTCATTCCCTCAGTTTTATTAGTTTTCTGTTGGAAGTGAGCTTTTTAGCCTCAACTCCCTAAAATGACTATAAATAAGCTCCTTCAAGGATGGGAGTAGGAGACGCACGTGAATTGTTACTACAGAGCCTGGCTTAGTAAATATCTGTAAATCGGTCATTGAAGCGGAAGGTATTTAGCAGGTTGCGCATTTGTACTCTTCACACTAGATGACACCCATGACTCTTTGGCCAGTTAGATTTTCTCACCCTCCCTTGCAAGAGGGAAAAATAAGTATGACAACCTGTAAGAAAAGCAGGATGTTAGGAGAGGAAATGTGGGCTTTAGAGAGGGAGCTGGCTTGTTTTCTATTGTGGAGAAAAGAGGCTCTCTGTCCTAGGAGTGGTAGCCCCCACCCCCACCCTGCCACGCCACAGAGGCACAAAGGCAATTCATCTGTTCATTTTATCACCAGAAACCCTGCAACCTTGATAAATACGGATTAAGCAAAAATTCTTTTAATTGCTAAGAGAACATCAAGTGTGTGGTGGCTTGCATGTTAAGAGGACACCTGTTTTATGTAACATAACGTGATCACACGAGAAAACACATCACCCAGCCTTTCCTTTCTTTGGTTATTTCTCAGAAATTTTTGGCTACAGTCTCATATATAATTTATCATTTTCGTCTTTAAAAATATTTTCTGTAAGTGCATGTGTGAGCCATGAGCAAGGAAATTTCCCCTCTTCTGCCCCATCACCTCCCCATCAAAGTCCAAAAACGAACTTCCTCTTTCTATCCTCAGCATGTTTCCCGGACCCTCCTATACCCAATGAGTTATCAGTAAATGCTTGTCCATGGTGTTCTTCATGGGGCTTAAAATCAAAGACAATGATGAAGATCCACATGAAATGTACTTTGAGGCCAAGTAAAAATGAACAAAAATATAAACGGCTGATAATGACATAATTCTATTATTTGGCTTGTGTTTGTGAGTAGAAAGTGGATATCTAGAAAGTGGTGACCTGGGACTTGGCGTTGGTCTAGCGGGGCGCAGTCTGAAGCCAGAGAAAACCAAGGTGTCATCCTGAGCTGCACAGGCCCCTGCTTCCCAGCGACATGTGGTGATGTGCCTTTCTAGAAAGTTCTGTGATTTCCCTAAGTCTCTGTTTTTTCCTCTGCAAAACAGGGGTGATTAGAGCCGTATGACATAACTTACTAGCGGCAGAGATGTACCCTGAGCTGAACCACTGTACCGGGAACAGCTCAGAGGGGCTTGGGAGAGGGGAGCTGAGCCGGGGTGAGGGAGATGTCTGCAGATAGCTCGCTCTGCTGCACTTGCGGAGCAGAGATGAACCATGGACTGTG
Organism: Ursus arctos; assembly: GCF_023065955.2. NCBI lineage: Eukaryota > Metazoa > Chordata > Mammalia > Carnivora > Ursidae > Ursus > Ursus arctos. The sequence continues at coordinate 60,032,176 of NW_026622874.1, forward strand.
ATCTGCCCAGGAATTCAGTGCTCATGAGGATTGAGGGAAAGTGGACCCTAACCACCTACCTGTGCGACCTCATCCCTGCGCAAGCTCACTTATTCGCTTGGAGTCTGTGTCTTTGTAAAGATGTGTTCTCCTTCCCCAGAGGGGGCACCTACTGTCAAGATTCTGAGCAAGAAACTTCAGCTCTAGGAACCCTGGGACCAGAGATCACTGAATGGAGTTGGAGCACCCTTGGTGTGTAGGGACAACTTAGTTGACTGGCCCAACAACTCTCCCTGCCTTACTCCCAACCCCTCCCCATCCCCCAACTTTTGCAAACTTACCATGTCCCCTCCTGCAGCTATCCTGAGAAATGCTGGGCCAGGAACTGATCTCAGTTTCTTTTTGACTCAAAGAGAAACTGGGAAACAGAGAGTCAGATGAGTCGAGCAAAGGAGACCACAGATGTTCCCTGTTGCACACTGGGGATTTGCTGGGTTACGTTCAGCAGAACTGCTTCCCCTCCCCAGAGCTTCTGCGGCAGACAAACAGAACACAGGGAATGGCCTAGCGGCCCCTTCCCAATGTTACAACTTTGGAGCTCTTTTGCTGCCCAAACTTCATCCGGTGAGTTACGGTGGAGAGAGCTCTGGACAGGTGCCCACAAGTCCTAGACCCAAGTGTTCTGTCCTGTGTTGGTTGTAGGACTTGGCCAAGCCAGTTAAAACCTCTCAACTGCAGTCAGTGTCTCCACCCACAAAAGACAAGGCTAATGATGGCGCCTCTAACATTCCCCGGAGGCCTTAAACCATGAAATCTGAAATCCTGTAAACTTTTGGTCAGTCCTCAAAAGATTTTGAAATCCTTTAAAATGCTGTTCTTTGCCCCTCCTCACCACCAAGTATACTCCACTTCTCAGTGTTTCATATGTGCAATCTAACCCCTTCCAGGAAATATTTCTTTGCCCACTCTACTCATCCCCAGCCAGGAGAACTGAAAGTAGAGATGGGCCATTTACAAACATTCAAATCAGCAGAAGAAACTGCCCAAGGAGGAGGAAAAAAAACCCAACCATCTAGATTTGGATGTTCACAGAAGCACTTTCACGTGGTCCCAAAGTGAAATATTTTTTAAATTACTTAATGAAACCCACCTTGATTTTATCTCCGTTGATTCGCTCTTGCTCAGCAAGGAGAATACAGCACGGAATCAGATGAAGACCTTAGGGTCAAGTTCGCACTACATAGACAGGGGTACAGATACCCAAACCATGTGTTAAGCTGGCCATACAAACAAAATACTTGGGGCTCAGACAAAAAAGGAATTCATTTTGGCTGGAAGAAACTGGGAGAAACTCCCTGAGAAGGTGGCATTTGAGTTGGGTCTTTTCTGCAAGTGAAGGAGATGAGGGGAAAGGGTGGGTGGGAGAGAGAGCCGGGAAGAGGGTGCTCCCAGCTCTGAGGGCTGGCACCGGAGACTGTTGCATTCAGCGTGCCCAATGTGGCTCACTAAAGGGACGACTTGTCAGACTTCACAAGCTGTCCTGGGACATGTGTTCGCTCACACTGGCCACATCCAGCCCCAACGGCAGCCACATAGAGTTGCAGCCCCTGTGGAGACCTCATGATTCCACAGCCCCCTATCCCAGAGGGTCTCAGAATCCCTTAGCAGCCCACCGGGCACTGAGTGGATAGACCTCCATCTCCGCCTCTACCTTTAGGCCATCAAACCAGTAAGATTGCCTCCAATCCCAAACAATATTTGAGAGCACGTTCCTGCAGCAACGACTGATACGCACTTACAGAAATAAGCATCTATATTAAGCACAGTGTTATTAGCCATAGACAGCATGGTTATTAAGTATAATTAATCATATGGTGGGCGTGGTGCCTATAGTTAATAAAACTGTACTGCATACTTAACCGCGGCTAAGAGAGTAGATCTTAAAAGTTCTCATCACAAGAAAAAAATTCTGTAACTATGTGTGGTGATGGGTGTTAACTAGACTTATTGAGGTGATCATTTCACAAAACATAGAAATATTGAATCATTCCGCTGTATACCTGAAGCTGTATGTTAGATGTCCCTTGTGCCTCAATTTCAAAGCAGCAGCAGCAGCAGCAACGTCCACTAGGGGCCAGCATGAGCTTACCCAGATTAGTCTTGCTCCGATCGCCCGTTCTTTCCCTGATGGAATGACTGTGTTGGCAGATGAAGGGGACTGCTCACACACCAGATCTGTACTTCTCCAGGCTTTCGGACACATCTCCTGTGGACAAGGGCAGAAATATAGGCTGGATGTCAGAACAATTGAGTCCTGGGTTGAAGTTGGTAGTTGGTTAAACGATTGTACCAGAAGGGACAGAAATGGATCAAGGAGATTCCTAGGGAAAGAGAGCCCTCACCTAAGTTTCTTTCATCTGTTTGATACAGCTTTCTGTTGCTGTTGTCATGGACTGATTTGGATTAGGGTACTGAAGGCCTGCTTACTTAATTTGTGCGTGTTACAGCCCAGAGGAACTACGCTGGGATCCAAAATAGTCTTAGGAAGTAACAAAGACAAAATTCAAAAGAGATAAGCATAAGGCTCTGCACTTCGGACCCCCAAATGAACCACGCAAATATAAATTGAGGGGTAAAGAAGTACACCTTAGATGGAAACAATCCCACAGGTGGGTTTGCAGGCAGTAAGCTTAATGAGTTTGGACGAAATCAGCCCTGGAAGAGCTGCTGTCCTTCTCCACCCGAAACCCTGTGTCTGTTTCTACCCCACCACTAACAAGTCCTTTAGTCTCCAGGTCTCCAGAATCATCAAATTGGACTAAATCTCCAGGTCCCTGACAGCAGTAAATTGGAAGACTCAGCCCTTTACCGTCTCTGGACGTGGGGTCAGCCTTCAGTCCACTATCTTCACAAATGCCTTTCTGAGCTGCAGAGCCTGGAAAGCTGGAAGGGACAGAGCCCCCCTTGTCACCAGCTGTGGAGCCCAGCAGAGGTCTGGCCACTTGGAAGCCTTTGGACAACACGTGGAAGGTGAATTGAAGAAGAGGCTGTACTTCTGTCACTTCTGTTCCATCTGGAAACAGGGTGCAGAGGCTTTTGGGTTTTCTGCAGCAGCCACAGCAGAGATCCCAGCATCCGAGAGCTAGCTCAGTGGGGCTCAAAGGCAGGGCCCTGAACATCCATTTCTTGAACTATAGCAGACCAGGTTCCATCCCGGTGCCCCAGAAATCGTAGCTTCTTTCTATCGTGGCTGTTTCTCCGATCATAGCTGTGTCTGAGTGGTCCTTGACTGGCGATTTTCTGATCATGGAAGGGGCAACATCTCCCATAGTGGCCTGATACGGGGAGGCTTCGCTGAAAACTCAAGCTAGAATCTGTTTATCTCTCCCAACTGCTCTGTAGGCATCTAAATACTATGCAATAAATTCCTTCCTACTTAATCCAGCTAGAGTGGATTCTGTTCTCCAAAACTGAATGCTGATCGATATGACAATATACTTTTTTTTTTTTAAGGCCTGGAAGAGCACACACCAAATTGTTAGATGGTGGTGACCTCTGTAACCACCGAGGGACTGGGAAGGGGGCATCTGAAAGTAGACTTGAACATTTTCCTATATACCATGACTTTATTTATTTATTTATAGATTTTATTTATTTATTTGACAGAGAGACAGCCAGCGAGAGACAGAACACAGCAGGGGGAGTGGGAGAGGAAGAAGTAGGCTTCCAGCAGAGGAGCCTGATGTGGGGCTAGATCCCAGGACTCCAGGATCACACCCTGAGCCAAAGGCAGACGCTTAGACTGAGCCACTCAGGTGCCCCAACCGTGACTTTTTTTATTTTTTTAAGATTTTATTTATTTATTTGACAGAGACAGAGACAGCCAGTGAGAGAGGGAACACAAGCAGGGGGAGTGGGAGAGGAAGAAGCAGGCTCACAGCAGAGAAGCCTGATGGGGGGCTCGATCCCATAACGCCGGGATCACGCCCTGAGCCGAAGGCAGACGCCCAACCGCTGTGCCACCCAGGCGTCCCCCAACCGTGACTTTTTAAAAATAAAAACAGTATAATCCCTCTTGAGGCTATGCTTAAAAAATTTAAAAAGGTGGGGGCGCCTGGGTGCCTCAATTGGTTAAGCATTCAGCTCAGGTCACGATCCTGGGGCCCTGGCTCAGGTTATGATCTGGGGGCCCTGGGATCAAGCCCCACATCAGGGCTACCTGCTCAGCAGGGAGCCTGCTTCTCCCTCTCCTTCTGCCCTGCTTGTGTGCTCTCTCTCTCTCTCTCTTACTCCTTCTCTCTCAAATAAAATAAATTTTTAAAAATTTAAAAAAATTTTTTAATTAAATAAGGTGGACAACTTGTATGTTGAAAGCACAATTTGTAGTGTAATCAAAATGCAGCTTTTTAATCTTTTCATAATCCATTTAAAATTTATTCCATGGGGCAATCTTTCCCTGCTCCCAGCACTCTCCCAGCAGTAGCCGCATCCATTGGGAGCTTCTTAGAAATGCTGGATCTCAGGCCCCACCTGCACGTACTGGTGATTCACGCGTACACTAAGGGTTGAGACAACTCAGGATTTTTCTGCTTCTCTTGATAATCGATAGTCCTATAATGACTTTAGGTCACAAGCATAGTTCTAATTTATACATTAGAATGCCCGGTCCTCCATGTTAGTCAGACCCCAATCTTAATTCAAAGATAAATCTTTGTCCTCCTGCTTACCCAGCTGAGGTCCTGATTGGGGGAAGGAGTTTGACTGGTCTCCCTCCCTCCTCCCCCTCCCCGTTTCCCATCCTCTCCCCCTACCTTTCACATTAGGATGTTTCCCTTGGGTCTATGCTAGAGTCACAGCTCACCCACCTTCTCAGGTGTGAGTCAGGCCCAGTTCCCTGTCTCCCAACTGAAGATATTTTAGACCTCCCTGGGTGACTCCATGGGCATCTTCCTCCTCAGGCTTGGGGGAGACCTGGGGAGCCTATGAGGAAGAATTGTGATGGGAACTCACATCATGGCAAAGGAATCCCTTTACACATCCTCTCTCTTCCCCTTTTAATCTCCTCGATGTGACTGCAGCGTCCAGAAGTCAGGGAACAGATCCTCCACCGTTTCCTCTGTAAATTGTGCATGTGCTATCTGGTTTCAGAATTTCACGTCTGTTGTATCATGAAATATCACTTTAGACATCCCGTCACGAGTGCAATTGCTTGATTGTAAAAAATAAAAATAAAATCCTGCCTTCCTGCCTTATTCTCCCCAGACACACCCCCCTTGAGGAACTGTAATCAGTTGTGGGTCCCACATTTTAAAACAGATATAGAGGGGCGCCTGGGTGGCGCAGTCGTTAAGCGTCTGCCTTCGGCTCAGGGCGTGATCCCGGTGTTCTGGGATCGAGCCCCGCATCGGGCTCCTCCGCTGGAAGCCTGCTTCTTCCTCTCACACTCCCCCTGCTGTGTTCCCTCTCTCACTGGCTGTCTCTCTGTCAAATAAATAAATAAAATCTTAAAAAATAAATAAAATCTTAAAAAAAAAATAAATAAATAAATAAATAAATAAATAATAAAACAGATATAGAGCAGCTGGACGTGTGCTCAGAAAAGCCAGGATGGAGAAGGAACTCCAAGAATTAGGGATGGTTGAAATCAGGAATTAGATTTGTTCTGTGCAGTGAATACAAGTTATAACAAAACCATTTCAAATTACATTTGAAACCAAGTCTGGACTCCTGAGCCAGGGTTCTAAACCTCTGTACTCTTCTACCTCTAGGTGCAAAGCTATTTAGCTTGGCTATTACAGCGTAACATGGTACATTAGGAGCATATTTCTTTTAAGAGAGGGGGAGAATGGTCATCTCCCACATCACTGCAATAGGATTGTCTCCTTTGAACTGAAAAAGACAAAAGTATATTACGCCTGTTCTTTCGCCTTAGATGTTAGCTGGATCAGGGACATACAATTATATGAGACCTTTTATTATGAGGAGGATGTCAAGCATTGAAAGCAATGATTTTTCAGGTGTAGTGACTGGGGAATGAGCTAAACCAATATGGGCTAATGTTGGAATATATGTTGGAAATAAGCCTCTACTTGGCAGAAAGTCTGCACTTAATATGTAAGTACGGTCAGGAGTGCATTTCCCTTAGTTAACTACGGACCAGCTAGCAAGTAATTCAGAAGGTGGGTGGGGCAGCATTACAAAGAGGGGCATTGACTCCAGAGGGACCTTACTGCTAGGCCCCCACATGACACTAGGTTAGTAATGGTTCAGGATCCAATGGGAACACTGACCAGTGGATAACGAGTTAAGAGGTTCTCTGGGTCTAATTAAGAAATAAATACATGATGGTGTGCTCTCTTGACTAGGGTAGGAAGGACAAGCTCTCTCATACTTATCTAGTGGAAGTTCAAATTGTCACAATCTCTTTAGGGGATAATTTGACAACATCTATTAAAATACAATATAAAATCCAGCAATTCTACTTCTAGGAGTTTATCCCACAGATATATTCAAAGACATGCGTAAAGATATAGGGGTGGGGTGCCTGGGTGGCTCAGTCGGTTAAGCCTCCGACTCTTCATGATCTCAGGGTCATTGGATCAAGCTGTATAGGGCTCTGCACTCACTGGGGAGTCTGCTTGAGGATTCTCTCTTCCTCTCCCTCTGTGCTTCCCCTCATGTTCTCTCTCTCAAATCAATCAATCTTTAAAAAAAAAATAAAGATATAGGGATAAGGATATTCATTGGAGCATAATGTAAAACAGTAAAAGTTTAGAATCTATCTAATACTCTGTCAACAGGGACTGGCAGATGTCATCTCTCCAGGAAATGATTTGTGAACCCCTACTTTGGGCTTAGTGTCCCTCCTCTGTGCTTCTAAGCATCTTAGCATCCTCTATCTTAAAGCATCTAGTAATGAAAGAATCTATTTACTTGTCTGTCTCTCCCTGTAAGGTTACTCTTATTTCCCTCGTTCTGCAAATGAGGACACTTGGGTTCAGAAGACCTGAAGAGGTCTATGCCAAGGCACAGAGGTGGGGAAGGGGCTGGCATGTTGGGGAGAGAGCAAGTGGTCAGTGTGACTGCAGTGTAGGGTGAATGGGCTCCATAGGCCAGGACTTTAACAGGAGGATTTGATTCAGTCTCTTAGGGTAAAAGTCATCAGTGGAGAGCCCAAAGAGTTCCCTCTTTCCACAGAGTAAGACGAGATAAGCAACGAGACCCAGGGAGGCTGAGATCCAAATGGAACAACCTGCCAGGATCCTCTCTGCTCTTTGATAGCAGACCTTTGGGTTCCTTGTCTGGAATCCGGTTTAGGGTCTGAGACCTGAGTCTGAGGCATGGAACTGATCAGAGAACCAGAGAGAAGCAACTTCCTCCCCAGGCTTCTCCAGCATTTTGGTGCCATCCTTGCTGCTTCGGAATGAGCTCTAAGCTCTTCTTGGGCAGCCTGGGCTAGTTAGCCTTCTGTTTCCCTAAATGCATGTTGGAACTTCAACTGGAAGCAGGATGAGGTCATTCTTTCCCCCCAGAAGAGCATGGCCAATAAGTTGCCTGTCTGATATTTCCTGCCATTTTCGTAGGGTCGGCCTTCCTGAAGATCATTAACAGGTGTTGTAGGGGATGATCTATGAGAGCTGGGGGCTTAAAACAGTGTTCTAGAGGGCTTATGAGTCAATCCCTGCTGCCCCTGGCAAGACACACACACACACACACACACACACACACACACACACAAGAAGTTGCATCATGAATGATTTCCATTCTCACGCTTACGTCTTGTTCTTCCCCATCTCCCACATCTCTGGTGCAAAAGGCAGGTGGGTGGCAGGACAGGAGGGAGGGTATTGTGGCTGCCAACAGGATGCGAGAGAAGGACATACTGCTGCACCAGCTCTCTTGTGAGGGGCTATTTCACTTTTTTTCTCTCTTGAAAAATGATCAACTGGTTTCCTTGTTTTGGGGGTTTTTGACTTGAGATCCCTTGATTACTAAGCTTTTTGGCACTAAAACTGGTTACTTCCTATCTAATTCAGAGATGGCAGAAAAGGGGAAACAAAATCAGGAGGAAGGATGCTTGCCCCTGGAGTAGCGTGGGGTTAGCCAGGGAAGTCATACTCTAGGAGAGTTCTGAGAAGAGAGATGAGCTTGCATTAGAAAGCTGGAAATCAGAGCCACAGAGATTCTTATAAATCAGAACCCAGGACTGGATCATAGGGGCCTGGACATGCCTTCTCAGGAATAAGCAAGTGTCCGTGGAGATCAGTTTGATTGATTCTTCTTTTCTGATTTTAAATTGGCATCTCTTCCAATAAGGCTTGATGCCTTCAGTAAAGAAAGTTTCCAAACACCCATCCCAAGTATGCAACAGGTTGAAGGACTTCCTAACAAGACTTTCAGGTTCTGATCCCCTTTTCCTTCTCCATGTTCATCTCTTGTCACCTTGGCCCTAAATTCACCCCCCCCCCCCACAGAAACAGACATAACTCCCCAACCACTCTCAATTATTTGCAGCTCTACAAACACACTAGGATCTTTCAAGCCTCCATGTGCTTGTTTCCACAGCCTACACACCATACTCTCAACCGTTTTCATGTCTCCACTTGAATTCTTACTCTTCTTTCAAGATTCTGCTTCCTTCTCTGAATTCCCCTAGTGTTTCAGAGAGCACTGATCACATTGCATTGTAATTTATACGTGTACCTGCCTGCCTCTCTTCCCCTATAATTTCAGTGATTTTGTAATAACATAGTGACGAAGCATTCTAAGAAGAATACAATGAAGGATGTTGATGTCATTCTGGTTGAGCACTCAAAAAGAAAGGGGAAATTGGTTTGTGACAAGTTCAAGTAGAAGTGAAAGATGGGAGAGTAGAGTTGTTATCAGTTCTTAGCCTTAACAGTGCTGCTTGCCTGATGAAAGGTATGGACCCAATGACCTTCTGGGAACAAGTCACACCAGCCCTGCAGAGAACGAATGGCTCTAGCAGGCAGATGGGGGACTCATGAAAATGGGGCTTGGAGTGAACATACCCCTGAAATTATATCCCTGAGATCACAATTGACACAGTGTCTTGCTTTTTTCCTTCAAGTAACAGTAAAGTCACCATGCAGCATGGGATATGGATCAGGCCATGTGCATCTAGGTGTGTTAGGGTTGAAGGGACTCTTAGGGAAGTAAAAAAAAAAATGCTAAAAACCAGAACTCTGCAATTTTAAGGATTTGTTTTAAAACCTTCTTCAAAGAAATTTCTGAATGCAAATAATACCACCAGTTTAAGTTATGGCTGAAGTGAGCCTGGCCATGGCCCATCTGTCTGTCCAGCTACACTGGGACAGGAGGAGCGAGAGGGCTCATTATCTCAACGACCTTAAACACCCACCTGTTGCCTGTGCTGGAATGTGTACTGGGTGGGCATCTATGAAAAGCTAAGGGTGACTAAATACACTTGCAAACAGAAACCTCAAAACCTCCAAGTAGAAAGTAACAGAGGGGGAGTCCTGTGAGGGGAAGAAGCGATCAGAGGAAGGGCCTCGGGCTTACAGACTGCTCAAGTGTGCTGTGACGCTGTGACACTGAGATCGTCAGCCACCACACTTTATGGCCCTTCTTTAACACCGCCACCAAACAAAGGCACGGGAGCAGAGATGGCTTCGGGAGGTCTCTGCTGGTGGGAAGCAGGGGAGACTGGAGACCGAGGAGCCTGGAGAGGGGACAGCAGCGCCCCCGCCCCCTCAGCTCTCCACAACAGTGGTCTCCTGGGGTCCCGGGCTCACAGCAAAGCGGGAAGTGGGGGTCTCGAGCGTTTCCCTGTGCTCTGGGAAGGCCTGTGGCTCCTTGAATTCCAGGACCACCCGGCTCAGAAGGCCCTTGAGCAGCTGCATTTCTTGAAGCAGAAGGTCCACGTCGGGTTTCAGAGCTCCAGCGGATTGTTCCAAGGGCGTCGGCGGGGTGCAGGCCGGTGGCCCGGCAGTGGGAGCTCTGCTCGCGGGGAACTGCAGCCCCGATGAGGTGGTGTTCGGGACGGAGGTGACCGACGGGGCTGATCTGGACACCGGAGGCTTTCTGAAGGACAGCGGCTGGTTACCCGGCGCCAACGCTGCGGCCTGTGGGATTGGGGCGCTGGTGGACGCCAAGTCCAGCGGAGAACCTGCGAACACAACACACAGCGGTCTCACAGCCTGCGGGGGGGTGGGGGAAGCGGGCCATACGGGCCGGAGGGGAATAAGTAGGGCCGGGATGGAGTGAAGGGGAGAAGGAGGAGTGAAGAGGCGGGGATGGGGTGGAAAGGAGGGAGGAAGGGGGATGGGTGAGGAGCGCAGAGGAGAAGGGGTGGACAGGAGCGAGGGATAGGAGGTAGGGGAGGGATGGAAAGGAGAGGGAGAGGGGAAGGGGAAGGGTGAGAGGTCGGAGGGGAGGAGGTGGAGAGAAGGGAAGGAGGGGAGGAGTGACAAGAGCGGAGGGGATAGGGTGGGGAGGAGGAAGAGTTGGAAGGGGTGAAGAGGGCGGAGGAGGTGGGGTAGAGAGGAGAGAAGGGAGGGGGAAGAGTGAGGAGGGCGGAGATGGTGAAGTAGGAGGGCCGGATGGCGAGAGGGAGACTCCGGGGGCCGAGGCGGAGGCGGGGCTGCCCACCGGAGATGGGCAGTGGGATGCGTGGGGGGAAACGTCCCGGGAGGGTGCGGTCACTAACCACGCCCGGCGAGCTGCAGCCAAGGGCTGCGTTTCCGGACGCTCCGCGTGGCGGTAGCGGCCTCGCACCAGTACGATTCGAGCTCCTCGACCTCGGGCTCGGGGACCGTGTACTCGGCGCCCCAGTCGAAGCGGCGCACGGGACGACTGTACTTGTAGAAGGCGAACTGCAGCGGCGTGTCGCGCTTCTGCGGGTGCAGGCGGGTCTCGCAGCGCACCGCCACCCCGCCGCGGGCCTCCGCCCGGCCGGTCACCCTCAACACCGGCGCCGGGAACAGCTCTGCGGAGAGGGGTTCCGGGCTGAGGGTGCACGGTGGGCCGGCACAGGGGTCGTGTCCACGGCCCCGCGACCCCTCTGTCCTTCGGGTTTCCCTTGAGGGCTCCTCGCGGACCAGGGGACCGAGAAGGGGTGGGAGGAGACGTGTGTGCGCGCAAAGGGAGAGAGGAAAGCCTTCTGAAGTGTGGGGCGGGAGGCCGAGGCCTCGAAGGACAAGGAAAGCTGGCAGGGGGGAGGGGGGGACCGGGCCAGACACTTCCTGTCACATCCCAACTGACACCCAGTTTGGATCCCCGGGCTAGAGGGGGTGGCTGCGTCCCCTTCGCGGGGTGCTCGGATCCGTTCCCTCGCCCCACTCGCACAGCGACCCCTGCCACTGCCGCGCCTTCTGGCTGGGGCTTGGAAAGAGCTACCCCCATATGAAGTTCCCACCCGGAGCAAGGAGCTGGAGGTGTGCGGGAGGGAAGGGACACTCGTCCCCACGCAGGCTGAGCATCAGGGTCGCTTCGCTGCGGTGGAGAGGCGAAAGCTTAAGTGGACTAGGGGAGAAATCCGCGGCGCGGCAGCTACTTGAACCCTGCCCCGCTTGGTTCCTGTCCCAGAATTTCCCAGCGCTCGTTTGCCTCCCTCCCGGGCCCCAGGTGTCCCCCACCTTGCACGGTCACGGCCACCTTGGAGGAGAACATGGGCGCGCTCTCCACCGGGATGCGCATGGTGCCGGAACACTGGTAGCGGCCGCTGTCGCTGGCGCGCGCCTGCGGCACCGTGTAGTTGGCGCTGGAGTGGAAGTAGCGCACCGCCTTGCCGTCGTGGTAGTAGTGAAGCTTGTAGACCACCTTGTCGTACCAGCCGCGGCAGCGCATGACCAGCGGCTCGCCCTCGAACACCGCCGCGTAGGGCACTTGCAGGATCAGCCAGTCTATGACAGTCACCACAGACCCGCCTGACTCCAAGAGAAGTCGAGCCCTGGGGGTCTCCTACTCTTCTCCGCCTCCCTGCTCCCCTTCCCTGCACAGTGGCTCTCCTCCTCCCCCGCTTAATACGCGGCAGGCAGGCGCCCCAGGAGCCTCAGAGCTGGATGCATTGGGAGGCCAGGGGAGAGGAAAGCCAATGGCCTCTCTTTTGTTAGGGATTAGGAAAGCCAAGATGTCTGGTTCTAGGTTCCAGCCTCATCAAAGAGTAATGGCCATCAGAATCAAGTTTACACTCCTCAGGATGCCCTAGGGGCCTTCTTCACCTGGCCCCTGTTTACCTTTCCAGCACCATCTCAGTATTCTCCCCTGCTCACTGTCCCCACCTCCCGCTCTTAATTCAGGCTAAGTCCAGCCACTCCAACAGACATGTTGGGAGCACTGGCCCTGCTCTGAGCCCAGGGACTTTGTACCTCCCAAGAAGAGCCCCCCACCCCAGCGTGTTTAGGTGAGACCCACTTGTCCTGTAGGTCTAGCCTTAGACCTTTTCTGCTCCAGAAAACTTCCCCAACCCCGCAGGACAGCCTTAGGTACCGGCCACAGCACCCCGGATTTCCCGGTCACCATTGCTATCATAGACAACGCTTATATAACCCTAATATGTTCTGGATGCTATTTGAGAAGTTTTACTTTGAGAAAGAATTCTGCAAGTAACTCACAATCCACAGACTACTCTATTCTGCAATCGGTAACCATCCTTTCATGGCCAGTATCTTACTGAACTATCAATTTCCAAACAACAAACCGTGGAGTGTAGACATGAAGTGTATGTAGATGCTAAGTGATGATCTTTGAATTCTGAATACAAACTGTGGCCCATCAGGCTAAGATGACGTAATACTCCCTACCAAGCAGCCCCTCCTGTACTCTAAAGAATGAATTATTGCTATTTTCTTATCCTGCTTTGAAACCCTTTAAGTAACTCTGGGAAGTCAGTTTCTGAATTGACCCCTACGTACACATGTGTATGTCTGCAATAAATTTTTAAGTGCTTTGTTCCACTGCTGCTCTCTTTTTTCCTTAACGTGTCATAATTCATGTTTCATCTTCACAACAACCAAAGAGACAGATACAATTATTGTCCCTATTTTACTGCTGGGAAGCACAGAGAAGCATCGTGCTGTTCATTCAGGAGTAATTCTCATAGCCGCACGCAGCCTGCAGAGGGACCCTCGCGCCCCCGTGCCCATGCTCAAACACTCACCATTGGAAACAGAGAGGTGGATGGGGTCACTGACAGGTGCTCCCCGTGTCTGGCATCGATACACCCCTGGTGTCTGCACCTCGATGCTCTTCTTGTGAGAGGGCAGAAGGAGGTGGCCCAAGTACCAGAGAGTGCTGATGGGCCGGAGCTCCAGGAGCGGAGGGTGGTACCCATCACAGTGCAAGGTTACCCTCTCCCCCTTGAAGATTGTGGTCCAGGGCGGGTGTAGAGACAGTGTGGGCTTCTCCAGGGTAGCTGGGGGCGTGTGTGAGAGGGGGCAATGTGGGAAAGAGAATCAAGGTAAGGTGCCCAAAATGTGGTCTGAGGTTGGCAAATCTGAGACAACTCCAGTTTGCAGAACCCAGCCCACATGACTAAACCATCCCTGCGGCAGGACACACCACACTGGACTACAAGCTAGCAGTACCCGTTTCGAAGTGCTTAGAGACAAACTGAGTCACAGGGATTGAGCAGACGTGGGAAGAGACACCGTCTCACAACAGCCAGGAAGTGGGGAGTGCCCAAGCAGGTCACTCGGGGGGGTTGGTGTGGAAGTTGTGGAAAACTGGGCTGAGGGATGTGGTAGACTCACCAGCTTGCCTGCCGCTTGGAACTGCAAAACGAGAATGGAAGAAGAATGTCGGGAATGAGAGGAAAGTAAGCGACCTCTTCACCAGAGGAAAAACTCCACGGGTCTCCAGACCTGGTTTTCTTCTGCTTTTAGTGTCCCTGGCTCTGAGAAAGCCCCCTTCTCTTTATCCTCGAAAAATAGATAGTGAACTGCTGTTTGGAATCGAGGAATATCCCCTAACACACACACGCACACACACACACGCACACGCGCGCACACACACACACACACACACACACACACACACACGCCCTGGCCCTCCCTCTCCCCCACAGCCAGTCCTAGCCGCTGTTGATGGCCTGAGGACTCACCCAGGAGCAGAAGGGCTGTCAGCGCCCACATGACGGTCCGCCTGCAGTGGCCGTAGGACAATGTCTGCAATAAATTTTTAAGTACTTTGTTCAACTGCTGCTCTCTTTGTTCTTTAACAACATGTCGTGATTCATGTTTCATCCTCACAACAACCAAAGAGACAGATACAATTATTGTCTCTATTTTACTGCTGGGAAGGCTGACCAATGCTGACCACTGAGCCCTGGGGGACATAGCTGCTTCTCCCACCCATTCCTAATTCCTGAAGATGGTAGACTGGAGACCACAGGACACGGGCTGGATAAGTGTCAGCCCTCAGGTGTCCCAGGCACCAGGCACCATCCCACCTACCACCACTTGAAGCCACCTCACATCTCAGGCCAGCCCCAACCCCTGTCGAGAAGGCGTGTGGAGCAGAGACTATGCCCTCTGCAGCCCAAGAAAGCCACATAGAACCCCAGATGGTGGCAGGTGACCCTGTCCCCTTCAGGGTCCCATTGACATCCCCCTCCTATCCCACCTCCTCCCTACCTTCCAGTTGGCCCTGTAAGCCTCAATTGAGGAAAATACCTCCCCATGTCTTCAAGGTCTATCTGGGGCCTTTATTCTGCCCACTCCCTGATGGAGTAAGGCCTTGGGAGGTTGGCACTGGGCTCCCTGCACCCAGAGCTCAGAACCCCCCGCAGATGAGTGGACAGAAAGGTATGACTCACCAACCACCTTCTGTGTCACTGTCTTCCAAAGTTCTAGTTAAGAAGGGAAATGCAATGTGTTTCCCCTTTTCTCCTTTCCTGAAAACTTACACCCTCAGAAATGAGAAAGTTTTTTCTACCCACCCCAGTGAGCTCACCCTATGGCATCTCCACTCACTTGTGCCTTCCTTCCCTCTAACCATCCCTGCAAGCCTCCCCCAGCCATGCCCCAGTGCCAGGACTCCTTACCTGGGGCAGAGAAGTCACTGCCTCAGCCCCTCAGAGACTTCTCAGACCTGACCTCCCAGCTCTACTTCTTGTGCTTTGAGAGCCATGTGATCATACCCTAAGCAATGGGGAACCTGAATTCTCATGTAAATACTTAATGAATTTTCCAACCTGATTGTATGTCTCCTCGGACCGTCTCCTGTCCTCACCCGTGGTCTTATAGTACTGGGCACCTCCTTCCTCTGGAACTTTGGCAGGGAGGAAAAGGACTATCAGACACTGTCAACTCTCTTAAACACAGTCTCCCCCCTCTTGCTTGCTGGTGGCCAAAGCTCCACTCGGAGAATTCCCTCATAGTTTCTCTTAATATGCCAGTTTTTGTTAAAAGTGCAAATGCCTCTTGGGGAAATGTGATTGGTCATTTAAGGTATGCTGGCCATTTCAGGTCCCGTTTGAGAGAAGGTTTTGATAAAAGACAGATAGTCATATGGGTCTGAAAAGTAGGAAGGTACTTGATAAGGGGCTCAGGAGGGAAGGAAGGAGAGAGGAACTAGATAGTAGGAACAGAGATTTATAAACTGCCTGCTTTGGGGTTGCCTGGGCTAGGCAATGCTGCCAGGTTCCCCACACCCTGCCTGACTCCTCCTCTAGGGCCTGTGTGGGCCCCTCACATCATCCACGGCCTCTCCACATCATGCCCCAGGAGACTGACTTCTGCACCAGGCCACCACCTCTATGGTAAGAACGCGATGCCCCTGTCAGCGGTCTCTTGCTCTGCACAAGCAGTCTCTATTTTGGCTTCTTATGACTCAGAACACAGATCTCAGCCTCTTCACCAGATTCCACAAGAAACCTGATTACACCAAATATTCATGAGGCGTATGGTCTTCCTGAAAATCTCTAGGCTCGTCCAGACGGTTCCTACACTGCTCAGAATCTGGCTTGAAAAATCTCCCACCCAACATATCTTTATTCTGGGCTTTCTTCTGGGCTGCATTTTCCCCAAGTTGGATCTTTTTCTCCATCCAAGGCTTTTCCCTGCAGAATTTCTAATTCTTCACCCCTTTGCCATGCAGAGAAATGTAGCAATTATCACTTGTTATCTGAGTAATTCTTGGAGGCCTATCATGACATAATTTGTGGACAAGCTAAGAATTCAGATGACTAAAATGTTTTCAGTGAGGGTGACCGTGCTGTTGCTGCTGCTGCCCTGGTGGCCCCAGCTCACTCCAGTGAGTGCTGGAGCCGGGAGTACCCGAGCCCACGGCAGACACCATATTCCTGTGGTTAATCCCGACAAGGGGCCTTTGAGGAAGGATTATTAGTAACCGAGGTGATAGAGCTGGGATTCGAGTAGACGTCCATCTCTGTCCATCTCACTCCAAAATGTGCTCTCTGTCCCTCCTGCTCACGGCAGGTCGTCATCCCAGACTTGTCAGGTGCCCTTTCTTGTTCTATTATTTATTTTTTTACCTCTGTCCACACTGCCCTTCTCGTCTGCTCCATAGGAACTCCCACTGCATGGCTTACCAAATGTGCCTGTATACACGCATATGTTTATCCCGGAGAAACATCTCGTGGTATGGATTTACATAAATGGTATTGTGTTCTAGGTATTGTTTTCTCTTTTAAAACAAAAGCCAGAGTTAAGAGGAATTGACCCATTCCTCTTTTTTCCCCTGCATCTATGATTGAGGTGGGATATCTCATCTCATCTTCTCTGGCCCTCAGACTGGGATTCACACCAACAGCTTTACTATTCTCGGAACTTTGGACTCGGACTGAATTATATTTTCCTGGGTCTCCAGCTTGCAGATGCCAGATCATGGGACTTCTCAGCCTCCATAGTCTCATAAAGCAATTCCTCATTCTCTCTCTCTCTTTCTCTCTCAGCCTCTGACAACCACCATTCTATTCTCTGCTTCTGAGTCTGACTATTTTAGATTCCACATGTAAATGAGATCACGCAATGTTTGTCTTTCTGTATCTGGCTTATTTTGCTTAGCGGCATGTCTTCCAAGTTCATCCATGTTGTTGTGAATGGCAGATTTTCATATACACCCATAAGGCTCACATTTTCTTCATCCATTCATCTTTTGATGGACATTTAGCATTTAGGTTGTTTCCATACTTCGGCTATTGTGAATAGTGCTGCATCGAACATGGCAGTGCAGATATCTCTTCGAGATACTGATTTCATTTCCTTTGAATATATACCCAGAAGTGGGATTCCTGTTCATAAGATAGTTCTTTTTTTTTTTTTAAGATTTTATTTATTCATTTGAGAGAGAAAGAGAGAGAGAGAGCAAGCACAAGGGGAGAGGGGCAGAGAGGGAGGAAGAGTCAGACTTCTTGCTGAGCAGGGAGCTGGATGCGGGGCTCAATTCCAGGACCCAGAGATCATGACCTGAGTCCAAGGCAGGTGCTTAACCATCTGAGCCACTCAGGTGGCCCGGTTCTTTTTTTTTTTTTTTTAAGATTTATTTATTTGTTTGAGAGAGAGAGTGAGCAGCGGGGAGGGGCAGAGGGAGAGGGAGAGAAAGAATCTCAAGCGGACTCTACGCTGAGCGCAGAGCCCGACAAGCCTGTGAGATCATAACCTGAGCCAAAATCAAGAGTTGGCCACTTGGGACGCCTGGGTGGTGCAGTCGTTAGGCGTCTGCCTTCGGCTCAGGGCGTGATCCCGGTGCTCTGGGATCGAGTCCCACATCAGGCTCCTCCACTGGGAACCTGCTTCTTCCTCTCCCACTCCCCCTGCTTGTGTTCCCTCTCTCACTGGCTGTCTCTGTCAAATAAATAAATAAAAAATCTAAAAAAAAAAAAAAAAGAGTTGGCTGCTTAACCCACAGTGCCGCCCCAGGTGCCCCTCACAAGACAGTTCTGTTTTTAATTTTTTGAGGAACCCCCATACTGTTTTGCACAGCGGCTACACCAGTTTGCATTCCCACCCGCAGTGCACAGGGCTCTTTTCCTCCACACCCTCATCAGCAACACTTGCTGCTTCTTGTCTTTTTGATGTTAGCCATTCTCACAGGTGTGCGGTGATAGCTCCTGGTGGTTTTGATTTGCATTTCCCTGATGACTGGTGGTGTTGCGCACCTTTTCATGTACCTGATGGCCGTTTGTTGGTTTTATTTTGAGAAGTGTGTCTATTCAGGTCCTTTGCCCATTTTTAAATCAGGTTATTTGGATTTTTTTGCTATTTAATTGTAGGAGTTCCTTATATATTTTGGATGTTAACGCCTTATCAGATATATGATGTGCAAATATTTTCTCCCATTTCATAGGTTCCCTTCTCACTCTGCTTACTGTTTCCTTTGCTGTGCTCTTGTTTTTCCCCCCAGAGATGTATAACAGAATAAAGGAACATGGAACACAATCAACTTAGACTTTATGAATTCAGTTGAACTCTTCTTTGAGAGCAGAGATCATGTTAAATTTATATTATTTTTTTCTATAGCACCTTTTTAAAAAAAAATATTTTATTTATTTATTCCACAGAGATAGAGACAGCCAGCGAGAGAGGGAACACAAGCAGGGGGAGTGGGAGAGGAAGAAGCAGGCTCATAGCAGAAGAGCCTGATGTGGGGCTCGATCCCATCACGCCGGGATCACGCCCTGAGCCGAAGGCAGACGCCCAACCGCTGTGCCACCCAGGCGCCCCACCTTTTTTTTTTTTCTAACAACACAATACTCTGTACATAAACGTCAAATTAAATGAAGTTTCTTCAGTACTGAAAAAAATTAGCTATTTTGTCTGACCTGATTAAGGCTGGGGCAAATGTGTGAAACATGACTTTCAGGTCAACAAACAAAGGTTCACCAAATCCAGCAATACTGAGGGTACACTGGGGCAGTCTTTAACAGGTCGGAAGGGGTACTTGAGGACCAATAAAGGAAAGAACTACTCCACATAGTAGGTAATGAACTTGGCTTTTATTACTTCCAAGGAAAGATAAAGACAGAAAACACACAGGAATTTGAAGATAATTTAGAGAAATATATATATTTAAAGGAGGCCTAAATTCCTATTCAGAGAAGACTTTAAAAATTACTCATAATTTGTATCTATATGTGTTTCTCCCTCATGGTGTCCCCAGTCAGCCCCTCAAGGGTAACTACTATCCTGACCTTGGTGTTCCATGTTCATGCCTTTTTAAAAGGTTTATCCTATGTATGTGTAAATACCTAAACAATATATTCTTGTACTTGTTTTTAAACTTTGTATAAAGGGCATCACATCGTGTGGTATCTTCTAGGCCTTGCTTTTTCCCCTCGGTGTTATATTCCTGATATTTTTTATCGTTTTCGCTTCATTTTAACTGTGGTTTACTACTTTTTACAATTGTATAGTATTCCACGCTGTGAAAATAGCACAATTTATCCATTTTTCTGTTGGTGGACAATTGAATTGATTCCAAAGTTTTGCTTTTAGAGATAGTGCTATTATGAACATTATTACATCTGTCTTCTGATACACATACAGTAAAATTTATTTTGGGCATAAACACCCAGGCATTGGATTCAACTTTACAAGATAATGGGTGTGCTTGCTACCTAATGTTGACTTCAGGGACAAAATCTAACATGGCTGCATTGGGACTTCTGTGTATTACAGAATCCTAAACAGCACAGGCCATAAACCCGACCCAGCGTAACAATTCATCTTCCCCACCCCCTCCCAAACTCCCCAGGCTAGACGGGCAGATGGAGACAAGTAAAAGCCCCTCTTGCCCCATTCTCTCAGCTCTGTTCTTGCCTTCCTCACACATGATGATAGGAGATCCTCTCCTTGAGGCTTCCAAGTACTTGACTAGGCTGGGTCCCCTGGACAGAGTCTGGAGATTTTGCTGATGCCAGACATATGCCTCATCCTCTAAGGTCCAGCTTAATTTCCATTTTCTTCAAGATACCTTCCCTCATGCTGGTCAAACTCAACTCAACTAAACAGAACGTTAGAGCTTAACTGTGCCTCATTAACCCAGACACCAAAGAATCAATGTGGCACAAAGAGCTCAAGGAGCTCTCAAAGAGCCTACCCTCCAGGGAGCAGAAATAAGATAATAAAAAATTCAGCTGCAGAGTGATGATAGAGGTGCACACAGACACGTGGATGAGGAGTGTAGAGCTGACACTTATCTCAGTCAGCTGCACCCACGACTTCCTTCCCGGATCTCTGATAGCTCTTGGTACCTGTGCATGAATTCCTTGTCCAGCATGAGAGCCTGCAGGATGCATTCATGAACATGGTACCATTCGCTGAAATCAACTCCACGTGGAATGGTTCTAAGATACTATCTTTGGAAGTATATACAGCATAGTCCCCTGGCAATTGACTTCCATGTTTTCAAATCCACCAAAGTCATGAAATACTTCTGGTCATCATTTCTTGCAACTCCCATTCACACAATTGTGAGTTGATCCTCTTCAAAGATGGCTTCAAAGATGTTTATGGGCTTTTCCAGTTCCCAACTGCCTCCTGATCCTTCCCCTTGAAGGTGTTAGGAACCACCATAAAACTCACATTTTAATATCCAGCATGATTCTATTCCTTTGTTTCTTTGTGGCATGTCTGGAGCGATCACATGCACATTTTTGTAAATCACTGTGGGTCACTATTGTATAGAATAAATGGCACAAAGAAAGAATATGGTGGATAACATCATACCACATGATTTAGGATAACACGGTAGAATGCTCATTGGCTGAAGTCATTATAAAATGGTATGCTAACTCATTGACCAAGGGTTATTGTAGAGTCTGTCAAGCTATCTTTCATTGTCTGTGAACGTACAGTAGCTGTCCAAACGTAGAAGAAAACATTATTATGGTACCAAAATAGACTTAGGTATGTCTTTAAAGAAAAATATTTCAGAGACAAGTATATTAAAACCAGTATTTGCTGTTTTGGCAATGTTATGTTTGATCATACATTTCTGAGTCTAGTAGGATCCTGTGGGAAATTTTTACATATCCGCTTTCACTGCTGTATGGAAAAGGGTATTACTGCTTCCCTATCCCAAAGTCTAAACCCTCTGTAGACAGAGACACTATCTTATGAGTATACTTAACGTAGCACAAACTCTGATATGTAGTAGAGGCCAACAAAATACCAGCATGTAAGTAAGACTTGTTGAGTGATGCTGGAGGGGGCAGCAAGTAGAAGAGGCAAAGGTCCACCCCAGAGGCTAACACCTAGCTTCCAGAGGGTTGAAGTTTCTTGATCTCAGCACGACTGACATTTTGCGCCAGATAACCCTTTGCTGCGGGGGCTGTCCAGCATGTTACCTCAGGCTTAGCAGCGTCCTTGGCTTCTACTCACTAGATGCCATGGCACCAGCCCCACAACGTGAAGACCAAAAATGTCTCTAGACATTGCCAAATGTCCCCTTTGGTGGGGGTGGGGGATTGCCTCCGATTGAGATGCTGCATTATATCCGTCTCATTGATTTTCTTTCAATCACCAGATTCAGGTCTGGGCAAAAGAAGGCAACTCCTGGTCTAGAGAGATCAGGACTGTTATGTCATGTTATGAGAGAATATACAATCATAGCTAAATTCTGAGGATCACTCTGTGCACACTTATTTATACTCACCTATCTCTGTTACTCTAATAAAATACTGGGCAATTTGTATTTATGTATATGTATAGGACAGAAAGAGGAAAAGTAGAAAAAATTGGATTTATTGGGAGTAGTTGAGCAATACTGCAAATGAATTATTTACTCATATTTGGCAGAACCCTTTGTGGCCTCAAGCTTCAGGAGGACAGATAAGTCCCTCAGCTCCATGACCAGGTGACCAAGGAGAGCTCTCATATCCTGCACTTGTTTGAGAAGAATGCCCATCTGGTGATACAGATGGGGGTCTGGCACCTGCAGAGGAGAGAAGCCTGGATCCTTAGAAGGGGTGGACAGTGGAGGCTGAGGTCCAGGGGAAGCAGTTGGAGGAGATTCTGGAACAGCTGATTTCTGAGGAACTGGATTCAAGGTGGGGGGTGCAGTAGAGCTGGAGGGACCTGCATTATGGGGTAGGGGGCACATATTATACGAGTGCTGTCTGACTCTGACCCTAACCTCATATTTGTGGTCAATTTTTCTTTTCTGAAAGTGGACCCCACATTGGACCCCACAATGCCAGCAGAGGTTTGAGGACTCCCTCGTGGTCAAAATTTGAATCTGAAGCTTGGCTACCTCAGTTTGAAAATCTTCAGTGATGAGGCTTCATCCTTACAGGGCTATAGATATTAGCCAATTCTTACTCTATCAAGGCAGAACCCAATTCCCTGCAGTATAGATGCGGTAATTGGTCCTAGGTCAACATCTTCACTGTATATGACACTAGTGTAATTCCTTGTCTTTGTGTCAGCCTTCAGTGCTTCTAGGACACCTCCATTAGCCCTTTGGGTCACCTCCTCTTCAAGATGAGAATCTTCTATGCCCCCCATTATTTTTCTTATGACATGACTTCAACCCCCTCATTACCCTGGTTACCACCTCCTCTGGATAAATTATTTCAGGTCAAATGCAGCCTTTTTAATTGGGGGTCCCTGAACGGAGCATAAACTCCAGACCACTTCATCTTCATTCTAGATACTATATTCCTGTAGATGCCCAGAGTTCATGTAGGGAGCATAAGGTCTATGGGGCAGCAGCTGTGGAGCTGGCTCAGGTCTTGGTTTGGTGACGCGTGCACCATGGTCTGAGGGAGAAGTTCCCCATCTGTGCTCTCTTCCATCCCCAACTCCGGCTTACGATTCCTGCCTCCTCTGTGTCCTTTCTTTACCTGCTCATACCAAACCCCAGCTCATGGGTCCAATCCTTCCCCCCACTTTTCATACATGCCAGACAAATACACACTAACTTACCCTGCACCCGGATCTCCAGCTTAGAGCTCTGTTTCCAAACTTGGTTGTCCTCAGTGGTTGCTTCACACCAGTAGGACCCAGAGTGTCCCTCTGAAACTGTGGGGATTTGGAATTCCGGGGAGAGGCCCCTGCTGCGCACTGTCTTGCTATCCTTGTAGAAGGAGAAGAAGAGCCGAGCGGTTGACCTCTGCAGGGGCAGCTTTGTCTGACAGCTCAGGGTCACCGGGTCCCCCTTTTGGGGCTCAGCTGAAGGGGTGGCTCTGAGAAGTGGGGCTGGAAACAGTTCTGGGGGAGAGATAGGTGAGAAAGAAGAGCTCAGCCATCGTACATTCAGGTGGACCCATGCCAGGCAAAGAACCCAGTCACACTTTCCTCCCCCTAATCCCATCAGGAACGAGCACTCTGAGCAAAGCTGCATCAGAACCTTTCAAATCTTCTCTCTTGAACGAGACAAGATTAGAAGAGACCCAGAGGTGGGCAAATCTGACAATAGTCCAGACGCCCAATCAGTGAACTTTGGGAAGCATGGATCTGTATGATAGAGCTGTGGGAAGCATACTGAACGTGGAGAGGGCTGAATGACTTGAGAATGCAATGCTGAGATGCTGCCCCTCCTGAAACCCAACTTGGGCATTAGCCAGCAACCTGTTCCTTAGCCTTCAGTGATCTTGCCACCTCCAGTGAAAGACGGTCTTGGTTCCTCTGTGTCTCCCCACCTGCCTCTGCCACAATGACACTGCCTCCAACTCTCACCTTGGACCTTGATGGCCACGGGAGATGCTGTTTCTGGACTCCCAGGACCAGGACTCCTGAAGATGCCACTGCAGTGATAGTGCCCACTGTCAGCCTCTTGCACCACGGCGATGGAGAATTCCCTATTAGGTCCAGGAGGACCCATTGCTGAGCCATCTCGGTAGAAGGTCACCTGGGTCAGTGGCCAGTCTTGCCAGGCTTGGCAGCGTAGAATCAGTGGGTCTCCTTCAAATATAGGGCTGACTGGACCTTGGAGGATCAGCCAGTCTGTGGCCCAAAGCAAGAGTTGAGCATGATCCACTGCTTTCCATGGGAGCTCCCCGTACTACCCACATAGACTTCCCTCTAAGCTTTCTCTGAGGGTCCGGATAATTTTCGCCCCTAGTTGGGAATGTAGAACAACTTCTCTAAGACTTAAGACTGAGGGAACCCTGGCATCTGTGGGCTAAATATGGGGAAGAAGGCACAGAGTCCCCCCCTTATCCACAGTTTTGCTTTCCATGGTCAACTGCAGTCCAGACCCAAATGATCCTCCTTCTGACATATCATCAGAAAATCAGTAGTAGCTTAACACTACATCATAATGCCTATGTCATTCCCCTCACTTATCTTATCAAGTAGGCATTTTATCATCTCACATCATCACAAGATAGGTAAGTATTAGTACAATAAGGTATTTTGAGAAAGGGAGAGACTATTCTCATAACTTTTACAACAGAACATTGTTATAACTATTCTATTTTATTAT
Source organism: Ursus arctos (assembly GCF_023065955.2). Classification (NCBI taxonomy): domain Eukaryota; kingdom Metazoa; phylum Chordata; class Mammalia; order Carnivora; family Ursidae; genus Ursus; species Ursus arctos. Next base: position 60,056,527 of record NW_026622874.1, read on the forward strand.
TAGGTATTGTTGTTAATCTCTTACTGATCTCTTACTGTGCCTAATTTATATTTTATCATAGGTATATAGGTATAGAAAAAACTTAGTATATTTAAGCTTTGGAACTCTCTGCAGTTCCAGGCATCCACTGGGGGTTTGGGAACATATCCTCCATGGATAAGGTGTGGGGGAGGGGGAGGGGGGAGCTACTGTATCTCATCCCATGGCCAGTTTCTTGGGGCGCCTTCCTGAGTGGGTTGGTGAACTAAACAGACAGGTTTGGGAAATGGGAGAAAGAGAAGGCCTGCACAAGTCAGTCCTTCCCAAGACCTCACCGTAAGACACAATCAGATGGAAGGGTTTACTGAAAGTGTAGCCCTTGACCTGGAAGTCAACTTCCCTTGGGTCCGTCAAGTCCTCCTGGATACCACAGCTGCTGTCTTGGGTCCTGACCGGTCCTTCACATTGTAGCGTCTCAAAAGTGGCAGCTGAGGAGGGCATGGTTTGAGAACCAGAAAACAATGCTGTGACTTGAAGGAAGAAGACAGAAAACTGCCCTCCACAAGGGAATCTCCAGGGGAATCATCCTTTTTAGAGAGAGAAGGGGAAGACGCCAAAACACATATGGGTCTCTTGACCAAATACTTTTGGCTTGATTCACTGGCTTTCAGGTGCTCTCAGGGAATGGACCGTGCTATGGGGACGAGGTTGGGGAGAGAATGGCAGAATGTGAACTCACCAGCATGACATCCAGCTGTTGGCGCAGGAAACCAGAGGCCAAAGGCAATGATGACCCCAGAGCAGGCAGACACAGGACATGAGGGAAAGGGAGATGATCAGATTTTAACACACACTGGGGGTATTTAATGTATGCTACACACCGCTAGGCACTTGTACACATGATTTTACTTCATCTTGACAAGACCGCTGGGTATGCGATCTCACTCCCAATTTTACAAAGCTAACAGAAACAGGCTTAGAGCAGTTCATTAACTTACCCAAAATTTCAAAAGGAAGTAGGGAATGGAGCAAGAAAGGAAGGTATGTCTGATCCAAAATCAGTGTTCTTTTTCCTTCATGGTTTAGACTTGATCAACTGTAAGTCTCAGACCTTCCTTGGGGGGGTTTCCTTCCATATTTTTATTTTCTCAAAATTCCCTTGGCTCTTCAACCATGAATGTATTATCTACCAATTAGCTTTCAGTACCAAGTGGTGTCTCCTCCTTCCTTGTTACCTCCTTTCGGGTCTTCATTTTTCAGCCATTTCTACCTTGATGTCCTCTGTCCCTTGAACTTTCCATGACAACAGTGGAGCCCTTCCTATGTCCTTCCCTCTACTCCAAACCTCTGCTCCCAGTCTGTACTGGTAACTATGGAACAATTCTTTCCTTGCTTCCAGGCTAAAACTTCCAGGTAAGGATTTCGCACTGCATCTCCTCCACCTATCTCTTAGCTCCATGGTTGACGCAGGCAAGGTAATTTCCATTTTTCCCATTTTCATGACTGCTTCTTGTCCCTTAATCCCTCTCCAATTCTTCTGGCTCCATCGTCATTCACATATACTCAATTCTTCACTCCGTTCTTTCCTGACCCACTTGCCTTTGCTCCCTTCCACTCCCAAAGGCCCCAAACTCTTCTTGGACCCTGTAACTTCCCCTAGCAAGGCCCGTTTCCACTTCCTAATTCTCATTACATCAGTACCAGGTGTTTTCTTTAGATCCTCCCTCAGCTCCCTTCACCACCCTGCTGCTACCTTTTTCAGTTCCTCTGCTATCATTCAACTAGACTCAGCCTCCACTCCTGTTTGAAAATGAACTTGTGGGTTGCCAGGCACTTTCGCTCAATAAATTATGTGGTAGGCATTAGTCTCATTTTATGAATAAGAAAATGGAATTAGAGGGGCGCCTGGGTGGCTCAGTGAAGCATCTGCATTGGGCTCAGGTCACGATCCCTGGGTCCTGGGACTGAGCCCGATGTCAGGCTCTCTGCTCAGCAGGGAGTCTGCTTTTCCCTCTCCCTTTGCCCCTCCCCTGCATTCACATGCGCTCTCTCTCTCTGTCTCTCAAATAAATAAATAACGTCTTAAAAAAAAAAGAAAAGAAAAGAAAATGGGGAGCGCCTGGGTGGCTCAGTCGTTAAGCGTCTACCTTTGGCCCAGGGCATGATCCCAGGGGCCTGGGATGGAGTCCCGCATCAGGCTCTCTGCTCCGTGGGGAGCCTGCTTCTCCCTCTCCCACTCCCCCTGCTTGTGTTCCCTCTCTCACTGGCTGTCTCTCTCTCTGTCAATTAAATAAATAAAATCTTTAAAAAAGAAAAGAAAATGGAATTAGAGGTATAAAAAGTGAATTTTCCAGGGCAACATAGAGCTAGTTAATGGAAGAAGAACAGCTTGAGACCAGCAGTGTCTGGAATTCTTGCCAGAATACCAGTGCTGTATCTTCATACAGTCACCCAGTCCTGCTTATACCAGTTCAATAAAATGATTCAACAAAATTTTCGTGCAGGGGCAATGCAATTGCTAAAAATTCAAACATAAATTTGACAAGGTTAAAAAACAAAAAAAGCATTGTCCTTGTCTGCAAATAACTCAGTTTAGTGGACAGCGCTGTCTTATGAAGAGATTATTTCAGCATGAGGCGGAAAGTAATAACAAAGGCATACGACAGGCAGCCACTGGGACAAAAAGGAGGGTACAAAGAAGGTTCCCCGGTGAAGATGCCATCTATGCAGAATATTTAGGGATGCCTAAAAATTTGTGAGTGAGAGGGATCGGGGGCCATGGAGAGAGCTCATCTCAAGCAGAGGTAGCAATATGAGCTAAGCTTGGAGATAGGTAAGAACCTGGTGTGTGAATGGATAAATACAAGCAGGTTAGGGTTTATTACAGCATAATATGCAGGGCTCACAAGGTAACAGCAGAGCCTGCAGAGGTTAAATAGGAACCAGGCTATGGTGGGCCTTGTGCACGTTGGCTGCAACTGCAGAATCCATTTCAAGGGCACAAGGCCGAGACACGGAGGATAGTCAGGAACTTATTGGACTATCCAAAGTCTGCAATGAGGGCTTTTCCTAGCATACTATTAGTTCTGTTTCAAGGAGGGGACTGTCTGTAAGAACAGTTTAGAAGGTATATTTTGCAAAACCTGCTGATTGATCATATGCAGAGGATGGAGAGGGAAGAGTCTAGGGGTTCTCCCAAGTTTTTGGCCTGGATGCCCAGCTGGATGCCATGAATTGAGATCAGACATAGTGAAAGGTGAAATTAGGAGAGGCAGGGGACAGGAGGACAGATGAGTTCAGCTCTTGTCATATTGTGCTGAGATACCTGTCAAACATGGAGGTACATATGTCTCGTACAAAGTTGGATCTTTGACTGTGAAACTCAAAAGCACAATTAGGATTGGGCGTATGACTTTGGACTCTTAAGTAGATAGTTGTAGCGGTAAAAATGATACAGATAAATGAACTCACTAAGGAGCTGTGTAAAGAGTGAAGGGTAGGGAGGCAGGAATGCAGCAGTAGAAAACACAAGTCTTCAAGAGGAAGAGAACAGAAGCCACCCAAGGGACAAAAACACGTACAAGGAGAGCAAGGAGAAAATGGCACGTGGAAGTCAGGCGAGCAGAGAATGTCGAGAAAGAATAAGTGGCCAACATTGCCCAATGCAGCAGAGAAGTCCAGCAGTAGAACTAAAAGGTGGGCAATGGTGCAATCGATATGGAAGTCATAGCACCCTGGGCAAAACTGATTCCAGTGGAAGCCAGATGGGGAGCACTGAGGTATGAGCGAGAAGTGAGGAAGTGGAGAAAGCAAGTGCAAACTTTCTTTCAAGAATTTGAGAAAAGGAAGGAAAAGAGTTGAGGTGGTAAATGGGGCATCACAGTCAAGGGGACTTTTAGAATGGAAAAGGCTTGAAGATTTTTATATTCAGAAAGAGACATTCAATCCAACACACCAGACTTTGTAATATCTTTCCTTCATTTCCCACCTGCATATTGCTTCTTTGGGCCAAAGTCAATCCACATACCTTTACATTGATCAAAGTCAGGCGTATCTCCATTCCCACACCAACGTCCAAACATATCACTTACCCAGTAGCATCTGGACTGCCCAGAGCATGGTAGGAGAGAAGTAGAGGACCCCAGCCGCGAGGACACAGCTCAGCTTCATGGTGACTGTTTAGGTCTCCTGCAGCCTCTAACGCACTGATTTTCTTCAACATGAAACCTCTCAAATTAGAAAAGAGGAAGTAAATCTAACTGTCTCATCTTCTTGCATCTGCGACCTATTTTCAACTTTGTGATTGGCTTTCATCATTCAGATTTGTCTAGGTTGGCCCCAGCATCGCCTACATCCTTAGGATTGTGGATGAAATAGTAACACCCTGAATTTTCCAAGAATTCTCCCATAGAGCTCAGAGAACTTCCAAAGCACGTAATTGTCTGATATCCTTCTGGCCTTCATGACGCTCTGGGAAGGGTCAGTGCAACAACCTTTCATTTCACTGGCGAAGTAGCTGGGGACAAGAGGCAGGAAATTGCTTGAAGGCAACACAGAGATTCACTGGGAGAGCAACGATGAGAATTCATGTGTCCTGTCCTAACCTGCTCCAAGGTTTCCATGTTTCTAGTGACCAGACTGTCAGAGAGGGAAGTAGATTGGTAATGACACCTGATCAGATATCAGATTAGTCCCTTGTGGGCTCCAACCATCCAAAGCCCACACAAATTTGTACGCAAATTTCTCTAGACTCATGTCTCGGCTCTCGGTTTCTGCAGCAAGATTAAAGCTATTCGGTCTCAGAGGAAATCTGAGTCTGAGGCAGAGTCCCCTGGGAAAGAGGAGAGGAAAGCAGAAAATGGACTTCCAGAGGACATAGCAGTAAGCCCAGGGCTCAGGCCCAGGGCCAAAGCTTGAGCCACTGATCCTGAGGAAACTAGAGACAGGAGGCATCGGATAGCTGGAGAGACCTAAGGAGACTCAGGATAAGGGCGATATGGAGGCGATAGCATCTCTCTTCAGCTCCAGGTGGCCTTATGGGAACGTTGTCCTTGCCTCTGAATGTTTACTGTTGGGTCAAGGCCTCCTTAATGGCAGGGCTCATGACTCGTTCCAGGGACCACACTCCTTACCGCCCTCCCCCATCATAACACCCACCATGAGATGAAACAAGTCATCAGAAATGGGAGAAAGCAGTCCTGCTTGAAGGCAGAGGGAGGACCAGCATGACCCCTCAGCTGTGCAAAAACCACAGGTCAGAGCAGACATATTAGCAACACGAGCCTGAGAGAACGGATATTTCTCAATCTAAAATAGCGTTTAGAATAAATTTTCCATTATCTGAGAGGCATGTATTTTTGAGCAGGTGGCCCCAGGGAATCCAGCGGGGGTTGAATATGGGTGTGGGGAGAGTCAGTGAAGCAGTAAGCCTTGCAGCTGACGTGATGCGAAAGACCGAGCAGTCTCAGAAGAGGAAGAAAATTCTTGGCCGGACCTAATCAAAATTAAGAAAATGAAATGTGTTTACATGGACCTCCACTCCTAACGCTCCTTAGAACAGAGTCTCAGGGTAAGGTAAGTCTTCAAGGGGCTTCTAAACCAACCACAAAACTCTGTCCCTTCTCAGGCTGAACCTTCTCTTCAACTGCCCTTCCACACTGTCCTACCTGGACAGACACCCTCCTCCGTACCATCTGCATCAACTCACGAGATCTCAATACGAGAAGCAAGAAGGCCTCTGAAGACGTGGGGTGAAGCCATCGTATTCTTCACACTTAAGTTCCTGCTAAGGCCTCTGGGAATTTTACTCACTTGAAGTCTCATGGATGAACTATTTAGAGTAGTAGGAAAAGGCAACCTTGGGCCTTGCTCTGTGCTTGTGAAGACTGAAATCCAGTTCACCGAGTTAGCTCTGCCATCGAGCTCATCCCCGAATTCTCATGGGGAGATGGGGAGTTCTTGACATCACCCCATCCCAACACCATGGGTTAATGGCTGTTACCAGTCCCAGCTGCACCTGGCTTGTCGCTAGTGGGCTGATGCTTATTTTTCCTTTGTTTTTAATTGGGTAAAGATATTTATAAAAGATGTGAAGGTTTAAAGAGTAATAGTGCAATATGCAGTTTTGTACCCTTGTGCAATTGAAGAAATAGAATAACACCCTCGGGGCGCCTGGGTGGCACAGCGGTTAAGCGCCTGCCTTTGGCTCAGGGCGTGATCCGGCGTTGTGGGATCGAGCCCCACATCAGGCTCTTCCGCTGTGAGCCTGCTTCTTCCTCTCCCGCTCCCCCTGCTTGTGTTCCCTCTCTTGCTGGCTGTTTCTATCTCTGTCAAAAAAATAAATAAAATCTTAAAAAAAAAAAAAAAAGAATAACACCCTCACCCTGGAAGCACAGTGTGAAGTCCCTTCTGATTACATTCTCTTCCTTCCCCGTGATAATCATCCACAACCCTGATCTTGAATTTATTGCCCCCCTTTATTTTATAGTTGTAATAATTTTGTACTTCAGAGATTTTAATAAATAGAATCATATTATATTTATTGTTCTGAGACTTGCTTTCTTCTTTTTTCTTGTGAATTTCTTTTATTAGCCTTTTGCTTGGTCCTTAATTCCTTATCTGTCATCCTTCAGGTCAGGTGTGTGTGTGTGTGTGTGTGTGTGTGTGTGTGTGTGTAGGACATTTAAACACGATTTTTTAAGAGTAGTTTGAGATTCACAGCAAAATTGAGGGGAAGGTGTAAAGAGTGCCCACGTACCCATGCCCCTACACACCCACAACCTTCGTCATTATCAACATTCTCCCAAGAGTGGTACATCTGTTACAGCTGATAAACCTACACTGACACATGATCATCACTCAAAATCCATAGTTTACGTTAGAGTTTACTCTTGGTGTTTACACCCTGTAGGTTTGGACAAATGCATAATGACAGATATCCGTTATTATAGTATCACGCGGAGTACTTTCACTGCCTTAACCACTTTGTGCTCTGCTGTTCATCCTAAACCCTAGTAACCATTGGTCTTTTTACTGTCTCTATAATTTTGCCTTTTCCAGAATGTCACAGAGATGGAATCATACAGTGTGTAACCTTTTCAGATTGACTTCTTTCACTTAGCAATGTGTATTTGGTTTTCCTCCATGTCTTTTTCTGGCTTGGTGGCTCATGTTTTTTTAGTCCAGAATAAAATAAATAAAACTACTATGGACATTTATATACCAGTTGTTGCATACACATAGGCTTATTTATTTATTTATAGTGAGCTATAATTGACATCTAACGTTATATTAGTTCAGGTGTACAACGTAATTCTTCCGTATTTGTATATATCGCAGAATGGCTACCACGACTCTAATTAACACCCACCACCACACAGGGCCACAGATTTTTTTCTTGTGATGAGAACTTTTAAGATCTACTCTCTTAGCAACTTTCAAATATACAATCCAACATTATTACCTAGAGTCACCATGCTGTAGTTATATTCCCAGGATTTACTAGCTTTCCTTTTTATTGAGTAGCCAAGAGTAGACGGCTGGCTCATAGAGATATAAGTGTATGATTCATTTTCTTATTTTTATTTTTAAATTTTTATTTGTTGATGTAAGTATGTATTATGTATTTCTATAATTTTTTTATTGTCATAAAATACACATAACACAAAGTCAACCATCTTAACCATGTTTAAGTGTCCAGTTCAGTGGTATTACACAGTCATAATACTGTGCTACCATCACCACCATCCATCCCCATCATTCTTTTCATCTTGTGAAACTGAAACTCTGTCCCTGTTAAACAAGAACGCTTCATCTTCCCAAGTAGCAGGGCATCCACCATTCTACCTTCTATCTCTGTAATTTTGACTAAGTACAGCAGATAAGTAGAATCTCAAAGTATTTGTTTTCCGTGACTGGCTTAGTTCACTTAGCATAATGTCTTGAAGATGCATCCATGTTGAAGCCTATGTCAGACTTTTCCTTTCTTTTGGGGGGGCACCTGGGTGTGTCAGTCAGTGACACGTCTGCCTTCCGCTCAGGTCATGATCCCGGGGTCCTGGGATCGAGTCCCGCATCGGGCTCCCTGCTCAGTGGGGAGCCTGCTTCTCTCTCTGCTTCTGCCCCTCCATCCTGCTTGCGCTCGCTCTCTCTCTCTCTGACAAATAGATAAATAACATCTTTTTTAAAAATTTAAAAAAAGAATTTCCTTCCTTTTTAAGGTTGAATAATAAATATTACACTGTAGGTATATACCGTATTTTGCTTATCCATGGACGGACAGTTGGGCTGCTTCCACAATTTAGCTATTGTGAGTAATGCTGCTGAGTACATGGGTGTACAAATACCGCTTCGAGACCCTCAATTCTTTGGGGTGTATACCCACAAGTGGAATTTCTGGATCATATCATACTATTTTTAACTTTCTGAGGAACCACCATTCACTTTCCGCAGCAGCTGTGCTAATTTATGTTCCCACCAGCAGGGCACAAGTGTTCCAATTGCTCCAGGTCCTCAGCAATACTTGTCGTTTTCTGGTTTTTTTCTGCTGGCAGCCGTGCTATTGCGTGTAAGGCAGTCTCTATTATAGTTCTAATTTGCATCTCCCTACTGATTAGTGACCTTGAGGATCTTTTTATGTGCTTATTGGCCATTTGTTTATCTTCTTTAGAAAAATGTCTATTCAAATTCTTTGCCCATTTTAAAATTTGATTTTGTTGTTGTTGTTGTTGAGTTTTAGGAGTTCTCTACATGTTCTGGGCATGAACCCCTTAGCAGATTTATGATTTGCAAACGGTCTCACTCGTCCTGTGGGTCGCCTTTTTGTTATGTTGATATTGTCTTTTGATGCACAAAATTTTTAAGTTTTTATAAAGTTTCATTTATCTTTTTTTCTTTTGTTGCCTGTACCTTTGGTGTCATATCCGAGAAATCAATGCTAAATTCAATGCCATGAAATTTTGCCCCATGTGGTTTTTTTCCTAAGGGTTTTATAGTTTCAAGTCTAATATGTTTAACTATTTAAGAAACTGCCACACTGTTTCTTTCCAAGTCGTTGAATCATTTTACAAGCCCACTCGCAGTGTAGGAGAGCTCCGGTTGCTTGTTCATCTCTTCCAAGAGAAAGACAAAAGGAATAAAGGGAGGAAGCAAGGAAGGGAGCGAGGGAGAGAAGGAGGGAAAACAGGAAGGAAGGAGGGAAGAAAGCAGGAGGGAAGAAAGGAGAGAGGCAGGGGAGGGGAAAACAAAAAAGAGAATACGCTCGGGTCTAGTTTCAGGTTGCTCAGGCAGAACTGGAAGAGTCCACATAAGCCAGCCACGAATTGACACGCCCTAGATGCACGCTTTTCGTGCACAGCTCAGAACGTGCATTCAGAAAGCATGCACGAGGATGCCCTGAGTCTCCCACGCACCAAACCTCTCGCTCAATTGTTTCTCTTTCAGGAAATGGCTCCAATTCCTCAAGAAAGCTAATCCCTCACCCCGAGGACACTGGAAGTATGAGAAACTCACTCCGCTGCCAGGTGGATCTCATTTTCATAAGGAAAAGGCACATATTCCCGGAAGATCGTGCCCTGAGCTTTTCCTTTAACTTGGCTGCTGGCAGCAAAAAAAAAAGAATTAAGGATATTTCACAGAGGATAGTGCCCTGAGCTTTTTCTCCTTGAGAAATTAATACTGGTTGAGGTTCTTGGGCCAGAGAGGATTGAAAAATATATGTGTGTGTATTTTTTTTCTCACTCTTTCTGTGATGGGTCTGCGGATTCACCCAGCAAGACAGAGTAACTCTGAGCTGGCAAGGGGTACAGCACAGAGGAGGCAGGCTCCTGCTGGGGCCCGAGACGACGATCTGTCTCCCTTCTCTTTGCTGCTTTACTTGGGCCTGTCAACACAGAGCACAGCCTTCGGTTCTCAGCTGCTCGGTGTCTCGCTTCATTTATAATTTGTTAATTAACTGAAATACATCTCTCAGTGTCTTTGTTGAAGTAGACTGTCGAGCAGAACCACAGGTCTTCCCCCACCCCCAACATACATGAATGAAAAAATGAAAGTGTCAGTAACTGCTTCTTACTTGACAGAGCAATTTTACAACTGTTTGTTCTGCGCAGGAATACAGAGATGTCAATTACAACATTTATTGCCCAGACAACACATTCTAAGACAAGATAACCAAGTAGAATCGTGGGTTTCCTTTTGAAGGTGATTTTCATTGAACATGGCAACTTTTTAGGACGTTCTCCCACAAGGCCCCGTTAGCCAAGTGTTACTTCCAAAAACAGGTGGATATTAACGCAGCAAGTTGGTAAACAATTACGAATATTCACACAAGCCTCTATTTTGCTCAAGAAAACAAGCTTGATAGTCTCATAAAACTCTTTAGTTTAACACCTTATCATATCGGATTCTTTGGGCCAGCTTTATGATGTAGAAGGATAATGCTCCCTCTGTTGATTCAGAAGAGAAGGGACACTTCTTTCATCTCTTTCAAGACTCCTTTTATTAACTACAAAGACTTTCATTTTGAAGTTTAGGGCCTGCAATTTTGTTGGTTATCACTGTAAGCAAAAAGAAGGCCTATAAAACTCTATTCTACTGGTAGAAATAAATAAGATTTTACTTAATATAACAACATAAGGCACACAGAACATCAAGCTTCCAAATGTTTTTTGCAACAATACTTGCTCATTGTAGAAAGCGTAGAAAATACAGAAAAAGGAAATAAAGAAGTAAAAATCATTTGTAATTCTTCTACCCAGAGACTTTTCCTATCGATAGCTTGGTTTATTCTCTTCTTAGGTGTTCCCCTCACCCAGCAAACTCAGAGGGAAAACACAGACTATGATTAATTTTATGTACTGGTAGAAAACATAAGTTTAACTATGTATATTAAATACATAAAGCTCCGGGGTGCCTGGCTGGTTCAGTTGGTTGGGTGTCTGACTCTTTCAGCTCAGGTCTAGACCTCAGGGTCATGAGTTCGGGCCTTGTGTTTGGCTCCACACTGGGCATGGAACCTACTTAAAAACAAACAAAGCAAAACAACCCCAACAAACAAACAAACAAACAAACAAAAATACAAAGCACTAAAAAAAATATATCTAAAACTCTAGATATCTGGAATAGGGAATGTGGAGTAGAGGTACTCTTCCTTATTTCTCCTACTAAATGCAACTAACAATTTTGGACATTACATATAAAAATAAAACCCTTAAAAATGTAAAGAAGAAGGCAAACCAGCTAGGGATCTTGGAAATCAAGGAACAAATGGTGGTCAGTTCCCTGGGTTTTCCTTTTGCTTTCTATATCCCAGACTTGGAGTTGAAAGAGCCAGCAGCCCAGAAATGCAGTGGCACAGAAGAAAAAAAAAAAAAAAGAAAGAAAGAAAAGAAAAGAAATCTCCAGCAAAACCTGTTCTCTTTGGCCAAAGGACTGGAAAAAAGACGGTTTAGCATGACTGAAAACGTTTAGACCATAAATGTTCTACTTCGGCACCCTCAAAGGAAAAAACTATGGCCCTACTACCACCTACAAAAGCCTTAGAAAACTGGGGTGCCTGGCTGGCTCAGTCAGACTCTTCCTCTTGGGGTCATGAGTTCAAGCCTCATGTTGGGTGTGGAGATTACTAAAAACAAACCAACCAACCAACGTACAAAACAAAAACAAAAGCATTAGAAAAAGCGTCAGTAGACTTCAGAGAGGAGCAAATTACCACTGACCATTATATGGACATTATATAATAATAAAATGATCAATCCACCAAAAGACATCCCATATGTATATATATAAGACAACAGACCGCCAAACACGTGAAGCAAAAATGATAGAAAAGTTGACAAATCCACAATTATAGTTGGAAGCTTCAACACTCTTCTCAACAACTGTTAAAACAACTAAATAGAAAATCAACAAAGATACAGAAGAACCTACAATGCCAGCAACCAACAAGATCTAATCGGTATTTACAGAACACTCTGCCCAATAAGAGGAGAACGTACATTGTTTTTAAGTGTCCATATACTAAAATAGACCATATCCTGGGCCAACAAAACTGCTCAACACATTTTCAAAAATTAAAATCACATAGGGGCGCCTGGGTGGCATAGTCATTAAGCGTCTGCCTTCGACTCAGGGTGTGATCCTGGCGTTCCGGGATCAAGCCCCGCATCAGGCTCCTCTGCTATGAGCCTGCTTCTTCCTCTCCCACTCCCCCTGCTGTGTTCCCTCTCTCGCTGGCTGTCTCTCTCTCTGTCAAATAAATAAATAAAATCTTTAAAAAATTAAATTAAAATCACATAGACACTCTGTGTGGAAAACGCACTGTTTTCCAGCCACAGTGGAATCAAACTAGAAATCAATCACAGAAAGAGAACAGAAAAATCTCTAAACAGTTGGAAACTAAGCAACATACTCCCAAATAATCCATGAGTCAAGGGAAATTAGAGGCGCCTGGGTGGTTCAGTCGGTTAAGCATCTGCCTTCAGCTCAGGCCAGGATCCCAGAGTCCTGGGATCGAGCCCCACGTTAGACTCTCTGCTCAGTGGGAGAGGGAGCCTGCCTCTCCCTCTGTCACTCTGCCTACTTGTGTGCTTGCTCGCTCTCTCTCTCTCTGTCAAATAAATAAATAAAATATTGTTTAAAAGGGGGGAATTAAAAAAAATACACTGGATTGAATGAAAATGAAGAGACAACGTATCAAAATTTGTAGGACATAGTTAAAGCCGTATTGAAAGGGGAATGCATAGCACTAACCACATACATTAGAAAAGAGAAAAATATTAAATCAGCGAGCTGAGTTGCCTAGAAAAAGAAGAGCAAAACAAATCCAAACAAGATGAAAGAAGGAAATAATGAAGAGCAGAAAAACAATAAATTGGAAAATGGAAAAATAATAGAGAAAATTAGTGAGGTTAAAAAAAGAGAAAAGTAATTTTTCCTGAAAGGACTAATAAAACTGACAAACTTTTAGCAAGCCTGACAAAGAAAAAAAAGAGAGGAAGAAGACATAAATCACCAATATCTGGGCAAAACAGAGGATATCACTACGGAAACTGCAGATATCAAAGGAGAGTAAGGGAACACTACAATTTGATACACATAAATTTGCTTAGATCAAATGGGTCAATTCCTTGAAAAGTGCAAACTACCATAATTCACCCAAAGTTAAATAGATAATTGAATAACCCTATAATTTTTTAAAAGATTTTTATTTGCTTGAGAGAGACTGAGAGAGACCGAGAGAGAGAGTATGGAGGGAGAGGGAGAAGCAGACTCCTGCTGAGCAGACAGCCTGGCATGGTCATCCATCCCAGGACCCTGAGATCATGCCCTGAACTGAACGCAGGCACTTAACCGACTGAGCCACCCAGACGCCCCAAATAACCCTATAATTATAAACGAAATTGAATTCATAATTTTATAACTCCCCAAAAGGAAATCTTAAGGCCCAGATGGTTTTCCTGGAGAAAAAATTTAAAGAATTAACTTCAATTCCACACAATTTTTCAGAATATAGAAGGGGCAATACATCCTAATTCATTTTAGGAAGTTAGTATTACCCTGATACCAAAGTCAAACAAAGAATACATGTTATTTTCAAGTGTCCATGGAACATATTTGAAATAGACCATAACCTGGGCCAAAACAAATACAGGCTTAACACACACACACACACACACACACCCCACAGACTCATATCTCTCATGTATGTATATATATATATATATATATATATATATATATATATATATATATATGCAATAATCCTTAAGAAAACATCAGCAAATAGAATTTAGTAACATATAAGAGAAATTATACATCATGACTATGTAGGGTTTATTCCTGAATACAAGGATGGTTCAATATTTTAAAAGTATTCAATTTAACCCACTGTATTAACAGACTAAGGAAGAAAGGTCACATGATAATGGTAATCAGTACAAGAAAGCACTTGATAAAATCAATACCCATTCATGATAAAAACTCTTAAAAAAAAAAACCACAACAGAATGGAAAGGAACTTCCTCAACTTGATAAAGAGCATCTACAAAAGACCTACAGCTAACACGGTATTTAACAATGAAAGCCTGCATGTTCTCCCCATGAGATAGGAAGTTAAAGATGACTGCTTTTACCACCCTTATTCAACATAATGTGGGAAGTTCTAGCTAGTCCAAGAGTAAGAAGAGAAAAGAAAAGAGAAGAAAAAAGAAAAGAAAAGAAAAGAAAAGAAAAGAAAAGAAAAGAAAAGTCTTTCAGCCTGGAAAGAAAGAAATAAAAATATCCCTAATTGTACACAATATTATCACCTATGTAGAAAATCTCAAGAATCCCCAAAAAACCAAAAGTAATAAGTGAGTACCCAATAAGTTTGCAAAATACGAGGTAAACATAACAAATTTCAATTACATTTTTATTTATTTAAAAATAAACACACTGACTGAAATTTAAAATTCAATACCATTTATAATCACTAAAAAAATAGCATTAGTCTAATGAAGCATGTACAGGACTGATATGATGAAAACTATGTAACACAATGAAAGAAATTTTAAAAATATAAACAAATAAGACACATACCAGGTTCACAAAATAGAAAACTCAACATAGCAAAGAAGTCATTTCTCCTCAAACCAACACACAGCTTTGGCACAATTCCTGTCAAAACCCTAGCAAGACCTTTTTGTAGATATAGACAAAATTATTCTACAACATATGTGGAAAGACAAAGGAACTAAGATAATTTTGGAAAAGGAGAATAAAGTGGGAGGAATCCATGTACTTGATTTCAAAACTTACTGCATAGCTGTAGTCAGCAAGACTGTGGTTTTGGCAGAGGGATTAAAACAGCCGTCTATATCAAACTTCAGAAGATAGTAAGACTAGGGGTGCCTGGGTGGCTCAGTCAGTTGAGCATCTGCGTTTGGCTAGGGTCATGATCTCGGGGTCCTGGGATCGGCTCCCTGCTCAGGAGGGAGTCTACTTCTCCCTCCTCCTCGACCCCTCCCCTGATTTGTGCTCTCACGCTCTCTCTCTCTCTCAAATAAATAATTAAATAAAATCTTAAAAAAAAGAAGAAAGTAAAACTAAAGTTATAGATAATTTAGAAACCAATAACAATGACAGGAAGGCATATCAAAATCCAATGGAGGTAGCCAAAATAACAAAAAGAGGAAAAGTTATAGCCTTTATGAATTTGTTCATAAACAGTTTAGAAATAAATGAGTAATGCAGTAAATCTAAATAAAGTAGAAGAAACAGAGCATTAGGAAACAAAAGACAAAGAAAGACCTGATCAATAAGACAAAATCTGTGATAGGACTGATAAAACAGACAAACCTTTGGCATGTCTGATTAAGATAAACAGATAAAGTGGTCCAGGTGGTTGCCTCTCCAACAGTCATTCCACCTCAGAAGGATTAAGCTAAGGAGGTTATGGTGGGCGATTCCCCTTTCTAGTGATTGATTTAGGAATGGGCATGTTACTCAGTCCTGACCAATATGATATGGCAAGATTGCTGGAGAAAGTTCAACACTCTTAAGAAAGAGATACACGGAAGAGGTAGTTAGTCCCTTTCTTTCTCTAGATTTTTGGGTATGATGCTCAGAGCTGCTATAATCATCTTGCCGCTAGCCCAAGGGCAGTGCCCAGAGAGTTGCAGGAAACTGGACCCAGAGTCTTGATGTCCTGGAGACATCCTGTCTCTGGACTTTTTGTTATGTGAGATAATACATTTCCTTATTGTTTAAGCCAATCTGAATCATGCTTTCCTGTTGTTTCCAGCTGAAATCATCTAACTGATAGAAGAAAGAAAGCCCAAAAGCTAGGTATGTAAGTACAGACACATAAATTCTTACCAAAAAATAGGAAAAAAATGTAGTGTACATCTACATACCAGTAAGACGGATGACTTTTCACACTTGACTCCAAAAGAGATCGAAAAGCCTGCTGAGACCAGTAATGACAAGACACAAAAGTTTGTCAAAGATCTATCCCCAGGGGCGCCTGGGTGGCACAGCGGTTAAGCGTCTGCCTTCGGCTCAGGGCGTGATCCCAGCGTTATGGGATCGAGTCCCACGTCAGGCTCCTCCACTATGAGCCTGCTTCTTCCTCTCCCACTCCCCCTGCTTGTGTTCCCTCTCTCGCTGGCTGTCTATCTCTGTCGAATAAATAAATAAAATCTTTAAAAAAAAAAAAAAGATCTATCCCCAAAAAGGTATCAGCCCCGTAGGATATTATAGGAGGAGTCTATCAACCTAAATTATCTACTATAAGGGGAAGTTGACAGACCTTAGAAACTACAAGAAACAGGGCAGATTTAAGGATGCAGGGAGGTGGTCTCATCTAGGCAGTGCCATTGGGATGAATGAACTTCCCTGCCTTCAGTCAAGGTCTAATGCGTTCAGATTTAAATGGCAGGGAAACAGCGCAAGCTGCTTGACCAGCTTGGGTGCACACTGTCCTCTGGAATCAGGTTTGAAGTCCGCCCACCTATCGACATGGACTGAGAAGGGCAGTAGAGCTGTTTTGCCAAAGCAAAAGCAGTCTTTGTTACTAAAATCAGGGGAAATTCATGCTGGGTAGGGAACAGTAATAGAGTTCATCCTAATCAGATTGGCAAAAATTAAAAATTTAAAGCGCCCAACACTGAGAAGGGTATCAGAAAATGGTCACTCTAATATACTTTGGGGGGACATGTAAGCTGCTTTTTAAGAGACAATACGAGAGTATCCTTTAAGCCAATGATTTTAATTTAGGAATTTATCCTTCAGAAATAGTGACATGTGCTGTCAAAGTTATCATCCAAAAACGCTGTTTGCTGCATCATCATGTGCAACACTGACCACGTGGTAACATTTAAAGTGTTGGTTAAATAAAATACAGTATATTGTTTGTACTATGGGCTACTATATAATCCTTAAAAAGAAAAAAGTTCCAGGGAAAGAGCTCCATAATACATTGTTAATCAAAAGAAACCAACTGCATACGCATATGTAAAGTATGGTCCCACTTTGGTCTTTAAAAAACCATAAAAAACCATAAATATGTGTCAGATGCACACCAAAAAGTCCAGAAACAAATCCGCACCAAAAGTTCAACAGCAGTTACCCACAGAAAGGGAAACAAGACTGGGTGCAGTGAAAAGGAACATTCACTTTTACTTCTTTATATTTCTGTAGTGTTTGAACTACATGCTTACAGTGAGCATGAATTTCTGCTTATGCGTGTTTATGAACATGTAAAAATATGATGTGATCCAATTTTTAAAATACATGCACCTGTTGCTACTGAGAGGAACATGGATTGGCACCCTGTAAATGTTGGCATTGATAGTGGTTTATAGACTTATAGATGATCTTAATTATCTCTTTTGCTTATCTGTATTTTAATTTTATAAAAAGAATATTAGTGTAGTAAAATAATTGACATAGAAATTTTTATTTCCTTTTGGAGATAAGTTGCTACCATGTAATTTATAAATAGATATACATTATTACATAAAAATGGGCAAGAATATGTGAACAGGAAAATCACAAAAGAAGAAATATGAATGGCTGATACTCCGAAACTCTCTAATTCTAAAGCACATAGTTTGGCATAAAGTAAGCCCTCAATAACCTAGTAATCGTGTTACTACGATTACTTATTATAACAATAGGTGAGTGTGAAATCTGATTGTAGGACACTAAAATGTGAGTATCATAGGGGTAGGTGAACCACCTGGGTGACTCAGTCTGTTGAGCATCCAACTCCATTTCAGTTTGGGTGATGATCTCAGGGTCATGAGATCAATCCCTGCATCAGGCTCTGCGCTGGGCATGGAGCCTGCCTAAGATTCCCTCTCCCTCTCCCTCTGTCCCTCCCCAACCTCGCTCACAGACACACACACTCTTGCCCTCTTGCTCTCAAAAAAATAAAATGTATCACAGAAAGCCATGGAAACTATACAGGAAAGGAAGCTGCTGAATCCTGAATGCAAGAATGCTGCACAATGAAGCCATGAGAGAGTCCCAGGAAAATAAGGACGCCCACCAAACCCCCGGAGAAGCTGTCAGTCATGTTTTTAACCTGCCAGGATGGCTTCCCTGAGAAGGTCACATCCTTCTTGTAAATAGAGGAGAAGAGCAGGGGCAGGAAGAGTCAGCAGTCTCCATGGAGGACTCATCTGAAGGTTGGCTTCCTGAGAACTGGTGTTGCAAAACAAAGTAATTGTTTTCTTTGTCATGGGAGGAAGAGGAAGAACACACGGAAACCAGAAGACGATTTTTAAAGAACAGTATTCAGTTTTAAGACGAGGACATTCATCCTACACTCCAAATCTTCCCTCTCTTCCACCTCCTACCCATTAGGACCTTCCCAAGATTTTTTTTTTTTTTAAGATTTTATTTATTTATTTGACAGAGAGACAGCCAGCGAGAGAGGGAACACAAGCAGGGGGAGTGGGAGAGGAAGAAGCAGGTTCCCAGCAGAGAAGCCCGATGTGGGGCTCGAACCCACAACGCTGGGATCACACCCTGAGCCGAAGGCAGACACTTAACGACTGTGCTACCCAGACGCCCCCCAACCTTCCCAAGATTTTTATCCTTGAAAAGAAACCGGTCAGTCCACGCTCCAAACACTACAGCCTTTGAAAGGTAAAGGGCGTGTTGTTTTTCTAGTATTTTATTATAAAAGTAATATGTGGTCTGTACAGAAAAATAAAGAAGATAAAAATCACCAATAATCCCATCACCCTGAAACATCACTTTTAATATGTTGGCAAATAACTGTTAGTCTGTTTCGACATTCCTGAAACATATATGCCTACTTTATTTTTCTCAGGGAACCTGTAACATAAGCATTTCCCATATTGCTACGATCTCCTAATAAAAGTGATTTTTATCTGCCGTGTGGATGTATGCCGAAGACTCCTGATGGCAAGAAGTGCTGAGCACAGAAGGAACCAGGACAGTCAGTCATCTGGGACCATATTGTCTGGGACTTTTAGGACAGTTTGCTTCAGGATTCGTGCAGATGACCCTGGAAGGGTCCTTCTCCTTTTTGGGACTGCGGCATCCTCTTGTCCTCCCTGAGGGGAACTCAGGCCAGGCGTCCTGGCCTCTCTGATTCTCTTCCCCGGGGGTCTCAGGCAAGACAATGGAGACTAAATGTGGTTCTGGTAATCGGAGGCCTCTGCCTCTGCCTCTGCCTCTTCCTCCGGGTGCAAGAGAAGCGAGTAGGTGATGCTATTCTCGGCCTAGAGAACGCAGAACGGAGCAGTCAAAAGAATGAAGACAGCAGAGGAGGAGGGGAAAGGAGGAGATGGCTGGGGTGGCTCACCTCAATTTTGGCAGCCTCTTCAGTATCCGTGACATTGGCTGTGGGCAGAAAGAACGGAGGTCAGGGGCGCCTGTGGGGCTCAGTCAGTTAAGCGTCTCTCTTCTGCTCAGGTCATGATCTCAGGGTCCTGGGATCGAGTCCTGAGTCTGCTTCTCCCCCCTCTCTGCCCCCCAACCCCACTCGTGCTCTCTCTATCTCCCCCAAATAAATAAATAAAGTCTTAAAAAAAAAAAAGAAGAAGAAGAACAGAGATGGGACAGGGTGTGGGAGTAGAGGAGGGGCCCACCACACTGCCACGGAGGCCGCAGCACGAAACCCCCAACCAGACATGGGACAAGGACCCGTAGGCCAAGGGCGTCGTTCACAGCCCAGACTCAGCCTCCCCTCCTGGCCACGCTGGCAGAGGGAGGCCCTCATCTGTGCTGCATGCTTTTCAGAGAACTGCTGACTTTTTCTAGAAGCCAACCAGCCAGCTTTAGGGATCTGAGATATTGGGGAAGAGATGGGGGGGATGTCCAGTATCACAGGGAAGTCAAGTCCAGGTTTTTGCCAACCACGGTCTTCAGGAGAGAAGACGGGCCGTTTCAGCCGGGCCAGATGCAGCGGTCCCGGGGGGGGGGGCACTTTGAAGACTGTGGTGCTCGGTGACATTAAAAGGGAAGAAAGCGCAACAGTGAAAGTGAGGGAGGGAAAGAGGGAAGCAAGGCCTCAAGCCAGTACTTTCCCTGGTAAATAGCTAAAACACACCAAATTCCCACATGTTTTTTGCCAATAAATGCACTTTGCCAGTGTGAAAAGTAGTCTCAGTATCTGCAAAGCAGCATTCCTCAGGCCAGGGGGTAGGGGTGAGACAATACATCTAGTGTCTCCACTCACCCCCTGCAGACAGAGAGTCTCTGTTTGCCATGCTCCAGTTTCTGGAACAAACCACCTCCTGAATTCTCCTTCTAATGCATTTCTCAGCAATGCTAGCGAATAGCTCGCTGCTGGAAACCCTCAGCCCCCGTGCTCGGCTTCGTGACATAAGTGCTTGTGAAATGTATTTGTGCCAGTGTAGACAGAGCCAAACCTCCAAGGTTTGGCTGTCCCAGTTGTGTTTGGGCTTTTTTGTAGATCTTGTTTGGCCTGGTGCGGACTCAGGCCCGCATCCCCACTCGACGTGGCCAAGAACGCAAGGGCTTTGCTCAAAGCACAGCGGGACAAGGGCCAGTTTGCTCAAGCTCTCGAATCTGTTGGTTCCGCTCTGAGTCACACTCCAGCCACCTGACGCAGAGTCCTCGAGGGCCTCTTTTCCCTCTGTTCCTGTGGTCCAGGAGCCCCTCAAGAAAGGTCCAGGTTCCTGTGCTCTGGCTTGTTACAGTCAGGACGTCACCTGGGAAACTCCGGCTCCTGCCTGGGCCTGAGGTTGAACAGTCACTGGCTCTCAGAACATCAGACCCGGAAGGGCTTTGAGGTCACGAGGCCAATCCACTCATTTCCTCAGGGAGGTGACTGCACCCCGTGGTGGGGAACGTGAAAGATTCCACCCGCTGCTCGTGACAGAGCCGGGGCCAGGCCTGTGTTTCATAAACTTACACACGCGGGCATCAGAGCCAAACTTTGCCCAGCAGCGAAGCCCACGAAGGCACCCAGTCCCCTAGAACTTTCTCCAGCCCAGATGTCCTTGTAATGCTCCACTCCTCCCCCATCACTCCCTGAAACAGACTTCCTCGACGTGTCCAGGGATTATTCCCTAGGTCTCCCTCTCTTCTCCTCTTAATCCCGTGTGTCTCAGCCTTACCACTC
The DNA here is from genome assembly GCF_023065955.2 of Ursus arctos. NCBI lineage: Eukaryota > Metazoa > Chordata > Mammalia > Carnivora > Ursidae > Ursus > Ursus arctos. Next base: position 60,077,606 of record NW_026622874.1, read on the forward strand.
CTAACCTCTGTCCTGTGCCAGGTCTGCCAAACCCCACAGAAGGACCCAGATGTCTCTGATGTCCTGCTCTGAAATGTTCCCAGCATTCCTGGCTCCAAAATTCGGACACAGCCCTCCCCTCTCTATCTGTGGCAGGTGGTCCTCTTCCCCTCATCCCCAGTGAGGTCCTCTTTAGGCCCAGGAGTTAGTCTCAGAACCGACCAAGCGATTTGAGTCCCTGCCCTCCTCCCACCGCCCCCTCCCTCTGCTGTGCTCCCAGCTGAACTCACACAAGCCACTTCCTGCGGGCTCCAATCCACCTGGCAGCCCAAGCAGGGCACCTTGAGCTCCCAGACAGAGAGCTGCACTCACCTGGTTCCTCAGGGAGGGTCTCTCCCATTTCCCTGTGCTTGGGGTTTCCTAGGGGAGCTATGAGGGGCACAGAGGAGGTTAGTAGGGTTATAGGGTGGGGCCTGAGTCCCCAGGCGAGGACCAGGGGCAGGATTGGGTTAGAACCAACAGAGACCTGTCCCCGGGGAGATGCCTCCCCACTCCCGGCTCTCCTGCCTGGGGCCTGCCCGGGGCCTGCCCGGCCTGTAAAAGGACCATGGAGTTAACCGTGGGGACCCCTGGGACTGTCAGAAAGGCACTTGGCTGCATCTTTCTCAGACTTGCTCTGCCTTTTTAAAAGCTCTTTTTCCTCCCTCTCAGAGGCTCTGTGCATCTCCATATTGACTTATCATCAGCGACTGCGAGCCAGGCTGTGCACTGAGGCCCAAGTGTCTTGTGAGGAGCTGTCTCTTCTCCCTCTCAGTGGCTCAGAGTCTTTTTTCCCCTTCTTTCTCTGGGTGTCTTCAGACTCTCTCCAGCAAGCTAGCTCTCCAGTGCGATGAACTGTGACAATTTGCTTATTCGATTTCTAGGGTGCCCCGCCTCCTCTCTCAGCTCCTTCAGGGTAGTACTAGGGGGGAAGGAACTGCTTTCCAAGAGTCGAGGTTCTTCAGGGCACCCGTCTGTGAACAGAGGTTTAGTGAGGTCTCCCTGCCTGGCAAACCGTGCTGCGTGTGGGGGCGAGGGGGGAAGTGACTGAGGATTTTCGGTGACTTATGGTGACTTCCCTCCGGGAGTCTGCAACACAGTTCAGTTCTCTAACTGGTCTGCATGACCCCGGCCTTACCCATGTGTCTGCCCCGCCTCATCTCTGCTCCCTGTGCCTGGCAGTTTACCGTTCGGACGCATCACACCTCTTACGGCGCCCTCCTTGCTTCCCCCCCAGCGCCGTCCCCGCCGCAGTGCTCCTCCCTTCGTGCCTTGGCCCCCACGCCTGCAACGCTCTTCCAGGCCTCTCTGCCTGGCTGACTGCTACCCTCCAACGTCCCCCCTCCGTCATGAGAACAGCCCCCTCTCGTGCGCTGTGCTGCACTCCGCTGGGGCTGAGCCCTCGGCCTCATCCATCCTCACGCCGCCCTGTGAGGTCGTGCTATTCGCGTCCTCATTTTCCAGATGAAGAAATACGGGCACAGAGATACTGAAGAACTCACCCAAGGTCACACAGCTGGTGCGCTGTGGAGCTGAGATGTAAACCGGGGTACCCCCCCCCCACGTGTGCTTGGGTCACCACATATACCACTACCTGCTGTGAAAGCTTCTCCAACCACTCGCCCCCCACTGGGTCCCGTGGGCTCTTGTGCCCCTCCCCCCATCACAGCCTTTGTGACTCTCTCATGGCTTTCAATCCACCTAATTCTGATGATTTACTTGTCCTTCCGTGTTCCCCACCACACTGTGAGCTCCTTGAGAGCAGGGACTGGACTTTCATCATCCATAGTGCCTAGCACAGGGCCTGACCCAGAAGCAAGTTTTTTCAAGCCTTGTTGAATAAATGAATGAAGGGTGGCTCAGTCGGTTAAGCCTCTGCCTCGGGCTCAGGGGAGCCTGCCTCTGCCTGCCTCTCTCTCTCTGTCTCTCATGAATAAATAAATAAAATCTTTTAAAAATCAATAAGTGAATGAATGAATGAATGAAATATGGGGCTCTGTCTGAACACAAGGATTCTCTTAGCCCCAAGAGGAGGCTACTGGCGATGTTTGGGGTTAGGGCCTTGGCCAAGTAGGAACTGACCACAAGAGGAACCTGGAGAAGCCACAAACCTGTAGTGTGCTTTTGCCTGAGACGGAACCAGGCCACTGCAGCAGCGAGGATGACCGCTGCAGCCAAGCCGGCCACAGCAGCCACGACTGACATCACCACGGAGGAGGTGCTCCAACTGGACTCTGGGGAAGACAGACCTCAGGACAGGTAGTACTGTCCCACCTCCCACGCTGTACCCCAGTGCTTCTCCCCGGGAGCTGCTTTGTGTCTGGGTCCCTTGTCCCTGTCCCTTGTCCCTTGTCCGGGTCCTCCCGCAACCTCACCTGTGTGACTGCAGTGTGGCTGGATTTGTGCCTCCCCCCTCACAGGGGTCTCCGCCCATCCAGTAAAGGCAGACTATTGAATGTGTGAGGCCGAGGGCAGGGCCCCTGTTGGCCCTCGGGGAGAGAAGGGAGGGGGACCGGAAGCCTCCCCTAGCTAGAGGCGCTGTAACTGAATCCCACAAGGCCCTGAACTGTCCGGGACTTGCCATGCCTTGGGGAGTGAATGGGTGTAAGAAGATGTAAGAAAACCTCAGCTCTTGGGAACGGCTGGGAGCGTTCCCCCCCTGCCCCAGTGTGGGGGCTCTGCTCCATTGTTGTCCTGAGGACAGGTCCTGCGTTTCAGGGGCACACAGCCTTTTCACCTGTGACCTGGAGCGGAGTGTCCCAAGCTCTAGCCCCTCCTGCTGCCCAGGGCCAATATTTATCACGCCCCCATTCCTCCCCGCCTCGCCTCAGGGCCCAGTTGTTTGCGCTCTGGCATTTCTCAGATCTCCAAGGAGGCCCATATGACCTTAGCCATAATGGTCCATCCCCCCCCCCCCCCCCCCCCGCCCCAGTCATCATCCTTCCTCCATCCTGACAGAGTTCCCACCTTGGACAGTGATGGCCACAGACCGTGAGTAACGCAGCATCTGCCCTATCATCCCCGTGCAGTGGTAGTCGCCGCTGTGACTGACGTTCGCTTCTGGGATGAAGAACGTGGAATTCAGAGATGAAAACTGCTTGGATTTTCCATCCTGGAAGAATGTGATCTTGTACAGAGGCCTGTTCTTCCAGCTGTGGCATCTCAGCACGATGGGCTCCCCCTTCTGGAACACCAGGCGCGGGGTCTGGAGCAGCAGCCAGTCTGAAAGACACAAAGGGACCCTAGGACCCAGGAGGTCTTGACTCTGAGGCCATCCTTACCGGTGGGACACGGTGTGTGGAGGGAAGAGCTTAAGTTTGGGATCCAACGGCCCTGGTCTCTAATGCTGGCTCCATCGTTTGGGAGCTCTGTAGTCTTGGGCCTCTTCTGGGCCTTGGATTCCTCCTCTGTGAAAATGGACATAACAATACCATGCGTCTACGGTGGTCCCTGGCCCATAGGAGGTGTTCAGGATATGCTTGTCTTCTCTTTCCCATCCTGGGAGAGGGTAGCTTCAGCCCTGTCGTGCCCAACAGGCTCTTGCAGGAAGGATACAAGAGAGCCCGGGGTGCAGTCTGACCTAGGAGATGACATGTGAGGGGACACAGCAGAGACATGTCTTTCGGGAGAGTAGGAAGTCATGGACATCCAGCCAGCATTAGCTTGTTTGATGGATGTTGGTAAATGTGGAGATTTACCTCATCAGGGTCTTTGTCTGAAGGTGGGTCATTAGCCTGCTGTGTACTTTTTCCCTCCCAATGTTCATCCTTCTACTGAAGAAGAAAAAATATTTAGTATTTTTGTTGTATAGGGAATAAAGCCTGAGGTATTTGTACTCCTGACCTCAGCCCACATTCTCCTTTTCCCTAAAGCTGGAGGACGGAGCAGAGCTGGAATTGGAAAGACAGGTAGGGTAGAAGACAACAGCAGAATTAGGAGGGCACCTGGGTGGCTCAGTCAGTTAAGCATCTGCCTTCAGCTCAGGTCTTGAACCCGGGGTCCTGAGATTGAGACCCTGTGGGGCTCCCTGCTCAGTGGAGAGTCTGCTTCTTCCTCTCCCTCTGCCCCCAATGCCTGGCTCATGCTCTCTCTCTCTCTCAAATAAATAAATAATATCTCCAAAAAAATGAATTAGAAGGGAGTGGGGGTTGGGGGGTATAGGGGGCGGGGTGCATGAAGCATGACAACAGCCACCCATGTGCCCAGCAAGCACTCCATGCAGCCAGCCAGGATGTGGCCAACCAAGTCTGCACTGGCTGGTGACGTGGCCACGGATGCAGGAGGAGCTGCTCGATACCAAGGGAGTGAGTGCCGTCACAGAGGAAAGTCAGCCACAGCTGCAGCGGGAAATCCAGGGGCGGAGGAGGACACCAGATCTTGCTACTTGGGTGCCACAAGCTGGAAAATCCTACCTCTCCTGCTGGGGAGGCACATCTACCTTCCACCCGTTTCCTTGCCTTACCGTCCTCTGTATTCCTCCTCTTGGAGAACTGAGACCCTGGCTGGACACTGCACGCCGGGATGAGGCTGAGCCGTCCCGGGTCCCTAGACTGCCTCTCTCGTGAGATTGGATTAGGGCAGGTGGGAATGCTGAGAATTGTAAAGCTTTGAAAACATAAAGTAGAACCCAGAGAAAATGCCAAAGTTGCCATGTAGCCCCAGCAACCAATTCCTGCACTTCTCTTCTCTGCCTAGGTAATCCCCACACAGAAGACACGTGGCTGGAATGGCTCTTTCTTCCCTGCAGAGTCTCGGCTGGGACCAGGTTATAACCTGGATAATGGGGAGTGTCTGCCTTTGGCTGGTCTGTGCAAGGGGCCACCTCGGCTCTCCTTGAGGACATTTATCTTGGTGGAGATCTTGAGAGCAGGGGCCAGCTTCCTGTTTGTGGCACCCATGAGATGTTCTTCAAGTAATCAAAGGGCCTTCCCATCCATCTGGGAACGAAACTCCTCTGGAATCTCCTGGAAGCCTTGTAGAGAAGTGATAAACGCCCACATCTTTACACACCCGTGGCTACGCGGGAACACACTCAAGCTCGGGGGTGGGATGCTCTCACCTCCTTGCCTTCCTGCAGGGGCAGGGACATAGATGGGAGGCCTCAGGAGCTTCCCTCCAGGCCTGTCACTTCCTGCTGCACTGAGTGGGTGGGGGCGACAGGCCAGCTGTGTGCTTTTTTTTTTTTAAGGTTTTATTTATTTGACAGAGAGACAGCCAGCGAGAGAGGGAATACAAGCCGGGGGAGTGGGAGAGGAGGAAACAGGCTCCCAGCAGAGCAGGTAGCCCATGTGGGGCTCGATCCCAGGCCCCTGGGATCACGCCCTGAGCCGAAGGCAGACGCTTAACGACTACGCCACCCAGGCGCCCCCAGCTGTGTGCTTTTGAGGAAAATTTAGGCATCCAGTGAGGGAAAGGGACTACTTGAAGAGTAATAGTGAAAACAGTCATCATAGTCACGTGGTGGCTCTTCTTTACGGAGAAACTACTTTTTACCAGAAGCTTTGTAAAATCATTCATCTGTTTAGCAAACATTTATTAAACCCTGCCTCTGTCAGGGGCTGGAAATGCAAAGATAGTTAAAACACAACTTTCAGGGGGCGCCTGGCTGGCTCAGTCAGTTTAGCGTCCAGCCCTTGGATTTGGCTCAGGCCATGACCTCAGGGTGGTGAGATTGAGCCCTGTGTCGGGCTCTGTGCTGGGTATGGAGCCTGCTTGGGATGCTCTCTCTCTCTCTCTGCCTCTGCCCCTCCCTCCCTCTCTCTCTCTCTAATTAAAAAAAAAAAATCAACACAACTTTCAGGTCAAGTTGCATGGAGCGTAGGGGGGCAGGGAAATGCTGATTCCCACCAGGACCTGGGGAGGGAGACATTAATACCCCCACGAGCAGACAAGGAATCAAATCCAAGGGCAGACGAATCACCATATTCACATGGCTAGTGGTGTAGGCCGAAGACTCCGCTGTGGTCTATGCTTTGTGATGGCTACAGAAACGGGTTTTTATGCAGTCAGAATTTCCTTCTGCTTCTCTCATACCCTACATGCCTGTTTGAGGCCTTGTAACCTTCTTGCTCCATCAGAATTGAGGCAAGACAACCTATTCTGAGGACTCTCTTAGGACCGTCCATCGCCATCACACATACTAAGCAAAGGGGGTGGGTGAAAAGGGAAGTGAGTGGACGAAAACATCTTCCAACAACTCACAGTGCAGCTTCCCAGGAAATAGGCTACCCCCCTTCCCTAAAAACCTCTGCCATGTAAGCAGATTTCATCTTTCCTTGTCCTCCCAGACCCTCCCAGCCCTTCCTCCACTGACCGGAAGTCACGTCCAGATGCACAGGGTCACTGAGGCTGGTCTGGTCCGTCTGGCACCTGTACTCCCCACTGTCCTGTTTTCTGGCCTTAAAGCTGTAGCTGGACTTGACCAGGGTTGGGATGGAGCTCCCATTAAGGAACCACTGGGTGACGTGGTTGGCAGGGGTGTGGGCCCCCCCGCACTTCAGAGTCACGGGATCCTCCTGGAGCACATTGACCCATGGGGGCTCGAGGTCCAGCACAGCCTTCGGGAGACCTGCTGAGGGGCAGAGAGAGGAGGAAGCAGGAGGAAAGGGGGCCCCAAGAGCCTAAGCAGGCCCCGATTTTCAGACAGTGAAGCGCCTCTGGTCATCGAGAGGGGAACCCAGCCTAGAACTGTTGTGTAACTGTAGATAATTCTTCTTACTCATGTGTCCCACCACAGGGGCCCCTGGGCAGCCAGGTCTGCTCAGGGAGCTTGGCCGTTCCTCAGGAAGAGAGGGCAAGGTAAGAGAAAGGGAGCAGGGCCAAGGCAAACACTCTAGAAGTATATGTATACCTCACCAGGGGCATCTGAAACAGTTCTTCCTTCCTTTTATTCTTCCTTTCTTCCTTTCCTTCCTCCCTTCTCTCTCTCTCTCTCTCTCTCTCTCTCTCACACACACACACACACACACACGCACACGACACATGCATACCTTTCTGGAACTCCCTTTCCTCCCCTGTAAACTGAGGCATTTTGGACACTAGTGGATAAACTCTCTCCAGAGCCAGATGAAGGCGTCTGGTGCAGGTGTCCGGCATGAGTCAGACATCAGGTTTCTGTTCTGACCTGATGTCAATCTTTGTCCCTTAGATTAGACCTATCCTCATACCCAAGTACAGAGGAGTCTCTGTGGCCTCAGAAGGATAAAGAGAGAGAAAGGCTAAAGGGCCAGTCTAGGGAGCCCTGGGGTCAGTGCCCCAGGGAGAACTGTACCCCCCACCCCACTCCTGGGAGCCCTGGGAGGCAGGGAGCTGATTGGTAAAGAGAAAGAAGTGCCCAGCAGAGTTTACGTCACCAAGCTGCAATCCATGGTATGTCCTCCTAGTTCTGTCCAGGGAAACAGGCCCTGAAGCCATCAGATACATGAAAAGTGGGGGACTTCTCAACACAGGGAGATAACCTGGGCAGATGATGGGATTTTGTGCACGGCTGAGGCTAAAATGTCTGGGCTCCTGATTTTACTGAGAGGACGAGTTGTTTTCTGTGACCATATCTGTGATGTTTCACCCTAACAGAACCAGGAGGATTAAAGCCCCTGTGCACCATGGCTGCCTATCCTCTGCTTCCCTGGGAGGAGGGGAAAGAGAAGGGGGGGGCAGGGCAGCTTCCGGGAGCCGTTACTCCTTCCTGGCTCCACCTCGCTACTGGGTTACTGGTGCATTCAGGGCACCTCCAAGGCGGGGTGGGGTGCCGGGAGCAGAGGAAGAGGGTAGCTGGGGTGAGAGAGGATGTGGGTGGAGTACTTACCAGGTGTCCCAGCAACTGGAGCTGTAAGAGAGAAAGCGAAGATCAGCCCAGAGTTTAGATTTGATGATTCATCATTACAAGAATCACCCCCCCCCCAAAAATAAAAAAATTCCCTCCATGCAAATCCCCTTAACTCCCTGGCCCTTGCCTGCCTCTGTTAAATCTATCTGTACTGTCCATCCTTTTACTTGTTCGGCTGCGTGTTACTAAAAAGACCACACAGGCAGACAGATCAGAGTCTCTATAAATTTGTGGTCACCATATTCGTAGGACACTGAGCTGCCACTCTGACACTTTTCTCTAGCAAATTTGTTCTGCTGCTCTCGGCAGTGACACTTGCCTTTTCCTCACTCCCAAAACTTTCCTGTCCTCTGCCTCCAATCCCTTCTTGCTTAAAGTGGATGCCTTCTTTCACTCTTCACACAAAACAAAAGCAGTTGAACAGGAAATCTCACACCTTCCCGCAACTCAAATGTCTAACCTATGCGCCCCCTGCCCAACTTCCCTTCTTGCTGTTCACTGGGGAAAGTCGGCCTCCTCTCCACGGTCTGTCTCTATCCTGGTTCACAGTCCCTGTCACCCTCACAAGGTTTCCCTCTCTCTGTTATTCCCGTGCTCTTCCGCATCGCCAAATCCTCCTTCTCGTCCATCTTTCCCATCAGCAGAAGCATATTCCGGGATCTTTCATTAAAAAAAAAAAGTTTCTCACTTGATCCCACATATAATTCCAAAATTATTTCTCTGCTCCCTTTCATAGCCAGATTTCTCAATTTTTTTCCCATGTGGGCTGGGCTCATTTCTACTCCTTCCATTTACTGTTTCAGTCTCCACAATTTGGACTCTGCCTTTGCCAGGTCACTACAACTTTTCTCTCTCATTCTTCCCAGGTAAGTGTACATCCTCACCACCTCCCCAGTTACACGTACCTGAAAACTAAGTCCCCTTTAGTCCCCTCTCTCTCCCAGGCCCCCTCCCCCTTCACCTCAGTGAATCTTGTTGATTCTGCTTCCGACTCAGGCCTCAAGTCCATCCACTTCGCTCTTTGCTCGTGGCCTCCATGCTAGTTTAAGTCACCACCGGCTTTCTCTGCCTCCTAACTCCTCTCCTCATTCCTTGTTCCCCACAATCCACTTTCCACAGAAAAGCTACAGTTATTTTTAAAATATCAGGTCCAATACTATCACTCCCCTGCTTAGAAGCCTTCAAGGGCCTTTCTTTTGCTCTTGAAATAGAAGTACATCTTTACGAGGCCACACAGGACAGGACAAGAGCCTTGCTCACCTCTCCCACCTCATCTCAAGCCCTTCTTCTCCTATTCATTGAGCACCCATAACACTAGCCCTCTTCAAATTCTTCACACTTGGGGCTTTTGTGTATGCAGATCCCTCTTCTAGAACTGTTTCCTTTATCTCTTCAAATGGCTAGATCTCTGCCAGCTCAAAGTCCCAGCCCAAGTGTCACCTCCTCAGAAAAGGCTTTCTGTATCATCCTGCTTATCACCCTGTCTTCTTCCCCACAAAGACTATTCTAATCACAGTATCCTGTTTACATCTTCACGGCCCTTTCCAATTTATATTTATGCCCGAGTGTCTGTTTATTTGTTGCTTATATCTCCCAGGAGAATGGAAGCTCAAAGAGGACAGTAGCCATATCAATTCTATTTGCCAGTGCTCTGGAAATCACCTACTGAATGAGCCTAGGTGGGAGATAAGAGGGGCCACGGTTGTATTGACAATAGGAAGTGAAGAAAACACGCACATGAGAGAAATTTTTTTTTCTAAGATTTTATTTATTTGAGAGAGAGAGTGAGAGAGAGAGAACTCAAGCTGGGTGGGAGGGAGAGGGAGAGGGAGAAGCAGACTCCCCGCTGAGCAAGGAACCTGACACAGGGCTTCATCCCGGGACTCCAGGATCAAGACCTGAGCTGAAGGCAGACTCGTCACTAACTGAGCCACCCAGGTGCCCCCACATGAGAGAAATTTAAGAGGCAAAACTGGGGAAGCTGGCACTTGATGAGAGTGGGGGTAATGTAATTGGATGGCCAGGGGAAAAGTTACTCGTGCTCACACAAATATAAATGTTAGGAAGAGGAGTACATTTGTAAGGAGAAGATGATAAGTTGAGTTCAATATGTTTTGTTTCTGAGCAGGCATATCAATGTGGAGGTGTCCAACCAGCGGTGGAAACACTAACTGTAGTTGACATAAGCAAGAAAGCCAGGTTTGGAAGTTGTTGACATAGAAGTGATAGCTGAAAACCAGCGTGTGTTGGATTGGCAAGAGGGACAGTGCAGTAGGGGAGCAAGTAAAGAAGTAGAACCTAAGAGGAGGGGAAGAGGAGAAACAAGAAAGAGATGAGAAGAGTAGAGAGAAGTCATCAGTCATTTATTCATTCCATGCTCAACAAATGGTCATGAATACAGACTCAATAGGGTCATTGTAAGTGAGACAAAGACCTTATGCTTTAGGTCAGGAAGGCTGTCTGTCTTGTTCATTGGTAAACCTCCAAGTCCTAGAACAGGGCCTGTTCATGCATTTACTTAATGTTTAAAACAAGGCAGTTTGTGGAATCTGTAGAGAGCAGGAAATGCAGTGTCCACATTGCCTGGCTGTAGAGGAAGATCCACTTGGGGCAAGAGAAATGTGGTTAAGAGGGTAGAATGGGAGCCTTAGTTAGCAGGCAACGGAGCAGCCCTGGAGGCATTTCGGAAGTAGTGACTCGGCTGCACTTGAAGATGTCATGGCCTCAGTGTGCAGCACAGATTCAGAGGAGAGAGACAGGAGCAGTCGAGATGGGGTCAGAGGCTGTTGTCAAAGCTGGGATATTGAGGGCAGAAGACCTAAATATGGTGGTCTAAATAAGAACAGGAAAAATGGAGCAAATCCTTGGTGACTTAGCAAAAAGGCAAATGGAAGAAAATATCAAGCCTTGCCCAGGAGTCTTGCCCAGCCTGCTTCACCCTCCTCATTTTCCTGAATGCTTCCCATGCTACCCCTCGGCCTTGCCAAAGCTCAGGCCAACCTGGGGAAGCAGCAGCTGAGTTAAGGAAGTTCACCTGGCTCTGTCCCTCATGAGGACACCGACTCACCCAGGAACAGCAGAGCCGTCCACAGCAGCATGTCACCCAAAGGATGGCAGGGCATGCAGTCAGCCCAGTCACGAAGAGCAGCAGGGATGGGGAGGGACGAGGGGATCCGCGTCAGTTGCTGGCTCACGTTGGCTCCAGCAGCCCTGATGTGGCAGGCAGAGGCTTCTCTTGAGACTTGACAGATTCCACCCCAGAGGACAAATTCTGAAGTCCAAAAGAGGAAGTGAAAAGAAATGTTGTTTTATCATAGGCTCCTCCCCTTCCACCCTCTTTCCTCTCAACTGTTCCCTCCCAGAAGATTCAGAGCTTCCCAGAAGGGGTCTGGCTCAGCCCAATTCCAAATTCACAGAAATTTTAGAAACTGGGAAACAACTTCTTTCTCTTCTTTTGGGACACAGCTAGGCTCAACCTCTGGGAGTACGAGGGGACTGGTCACCCAAATTCAGCTCAGACCCTCCTATCGGTTCCTATCTCTTTAGAAAAGCCAATGGAGCAGAATGTGCTGCCAGTCTTCTCTGACTTCTAGCTTCATTTGGAGGCCCGGATGCTCCTGAAACTGATGATGGTGGGCTTGAGGCCACCCACCATTATTTGATTTTCTTTGTTATCATAATCTCTGACTTACTCCTGGATTGTGGAGCAAGAACAAGGACGTGTGTCAGGGTGGCAATAGGACGATTATACCCATCCTCTTATTCCCCTCTGGCATTCGTTCATTTTTTTTAAAGATGTTATTTATTTATTTGACAGAGAGAGGCAGTGAGAGAAGGAACACAAGCAGGGGGAGTGGAAGAGGGACAAGCAGGCTTCCAGCTTAGCAGGGAGCCGGATGCGGAGCTCGATCCAGGGCCCTGGGATCATGACCTGATCCCAAGGCAGATGCTTAATGATTGAGCCACACAGGTGCCCACCCCCCCCTTTTAAGGTTTATTTCTTTATTTGAGAGAGAGAGCACGTGCTCATGCAGGGGGAGGGGAAGGGCAGAGGGAGGGGGAGAAAAGACAACTCCCCACTGAGTGCAAAGCCAGACATGGAGCTTCATCTCATGACTCTGAGATCATGACCTGAGCCTAAATCAAGAGTTGGACACCCAACTGACTGAGCCACCCGGGCACCCCTCACATTCACTCTTTTGCTTGTTCCTTCAACAGATATCTTTTGAACACCAACTTGTGCCTAGTAGCATTACTGTTTTCACTATGGCATGGTGAAGGAGCATGGGCCTTGGAGCTATATAAGTCTAGTTTTGAATGCCAGCTAGCTTCTTACAACCTCAGATTGCTTGTCTGTAAAAATTAAGGTAATCATGCCTACCCTGCAAGCAGGATTTCTCGGCCTCAGTACTTTTGACATCTTGGGCCAGTTTTCATTGCGAGGAGCTATCCTGTACATTGGTGAATGATCAGAAGCCTCTCAGGCCCCACCCACTAGATGCCAGTGGCACCCCTGGTTGTGAAAATAAAATGTCTCTAGACGTTGACAAATGTTCTCTCAAAGGCAAACTTGCCCCTGATTGAGAATCACTGCACTCAAGATTTTTGGAAAAGAAAAGAAAATTCGAGTACTAGCAAAGTACCTGGTGCATCATGCGTATCCAATGAAGGCTAGTTTCCTTTTCCTGCTTTCTGTCATCGTCGTCATCACCGTTTGTTCACCCTCAACATCCCCAGAATATAAAATGCTCTTCTTGGGGCTCCTTCCTGGGGCTCTTTCCCAAATGCCTCACAGGAAGCAAGCTGTAAGACTCAAGGAAATAACACTGTAAAATCTCTTCTCGTACCCGTCATCTTCAGAAACCTCAAATGCCTCAGCCCATCAGCCGCAGGCTTTTACTACTGGCCCCATTCAATGCCCCTACCCCAATCTACCTCTAGCCCTTATCTGACTTTTAGGTGAACTCTTAGGATCATGACCTGGGCTGAAGGCAGTCACTTAACCAATTGAGCCACCCAGGCGCCCTTGAAAGGGTTTTTTAAGTAGTTCTATGGTCAGAAGTTGACTACACTGGAAGCTGATATTCAGAGCCCAGTAGAAACTTTTTTAAGGCTTTCTCTCCTAAGCTAAATGAAACCATATACTAAGAGGAGAAGAAAAACATGCCAAAGACAAAAAGCTATACATTTAGAACAGAGATTCTTTTGACTTCTAAATTAGTTGAAGATCTTTTCCCTGATATAAAGGAGCAAATTGAAGAAAATGTAGTCGGCTGAGTGGGTCAGCCCTTCAACATCATTCAGGCTGCAACCTAATTTTTTGAGGAATTAAAAACAGCTGTTTTTGTCTTATTAGCTGACTCTTTACAAGAACAGAAATGCAGCTCTACAAGCAATTCAAAGCCCACCTATCCTTTTTGCCAATTCCAAAACCACCTGTATTCATTTCAAAAGGCTTGTGGTATTGTCAAATGCTGAATTTAGGGAATGGAAGTCCTTCTTGGAAGAACTTGCACTCTTCCCCTGTGCTTTCGAGATATAAACATACTACCCACTCTTCTCTAGGAACTCCTATCCTGGCTATCTCTTTGAAATGCAAACTTTAGGTAGGTAATTCATTTTTTGTTTTTTTGTGGGTTTTTGTTGTTATTGTTGTTTAGTTTCAGAGGTATTTAGTGATTCATCAGTTGCATATGACATCCATTGATCTTTACATCAAGTGCCCTCCTTAATGCCCATCACCCAATTATTCCTCCCCCTCCCCCCCTCCAGCAACCCTCAGTTTGTCTCCTTGAGTTCAGCGTCTCTTGCGGTTTGCCTTCCTCTCAATTTTCATGTTATTTTATTTTTCCTTCCTTTCCCCTATGTTCATCCGTTTTGTTTCTTAAATTCCACATATGAGTGAAGTCATATGATAATTGTCTTTCTCTAATTGACTTATTTCACTTAGCATCATACCCTCTGGTTCCATCCACGTCATTGCAACTGGCAAGATCTCATTCTTTTTGATGGCTGAGTGATATTGGGTATATATATGCACGACATCTTCTTTATCCATTCATCTATCAATGGACATCTGGGCTCTTTCCATAGTTAGGCTATTATGGACATTGCTGCTATCAACATTGGGGTGCAGGTGCCCCTTCTGGTCACTATATTTGTACCCTTCGGATAAATACCTAGTCATAGGGTAGCTGGGTCATAGGGTAGCTCTGTTTTTAAGTTTTTGAGGAACCTCCATACTGTTTTCCAGAGTGGCTGCACCAGCTTGCATTTAGGAATGTAATTTTTATCAGGAAAAAAAAAAAAAAAGAGGAAAGGCTGTTTGGAAACAAAGCAAATGAAAAATCTTTAAAGTTTTCACCAATATTAATAAAAAGTTTAAACTATCTGAGCAGTTAACCTTAACTTATTCCATCTACCACAAAAACAATTTGGATCCAAGTGTCTTTTAAATTCCACATATGAGTAAAATCACATGATAATTTCTGCTTTATCATAGCTGCCTCATGGCTAAAATTTCAAAACAATCAGAGATGAAATCTCTGATTGCATCTATCTGTAAGTCTAAACGTGTGCATGTTATAAACGTGTGATTTTGTCCTACCTCCATATGGTATTGCCAAAATCAATTTGTGTAGAGACCTCTATTTAATTGGTTTAAAGAAACTTAAGCATCTGTATAAGTCAAATATGGTCTCAGAAATATAGAAATTAACCCAAATGTATTTCAAGTTCACATGATTTAGGATAATCTTTGGTAAATAAAATCTAGTTTTTATTTATTGATTTAATTAAAATGAGGATGTCTTTAGAGTTAGCAGCATTAAATATAATACTTCTATTCTACCGAGGTTTACTAAAAGTCACAGAAGCTCATTTTATCTCATCTGTCATCTTATAGAATTTGTCAGCAGGAAAGATAAGTTCAGACGATGGTTAGTTGTTTAATGTCCCATGAATTTTTCATGAGTAATCTCAACATAATTATTAAGAACAAGTATATATGGGCGCCTGGGTAGCGCAGTCGTTAAGCATCTGCCTTCAGCTCAGGGCGTGATCCTGGCGTTCCTGGATCGAGTCCCACATCGGGCTTCTCCGCTGGGAGCCTGCTTCTTCCTCTCCCACTCCTTTGCTGTGTTCCCTCTCTCACTGGCTGTCTCTCTCTGTCACATAAATAAATAAAATCTTTAAAAAAAAAAAAAAAAAAGAACAAGTATATTAAATAGCTGTAAGTAAAATAAAAGTTTATAAATGAACTTTTCAACCATAATTATGCTTTATGGTACATCTACTTAAAAAATAGTTTCTAGGACACCCGGGTGTCTCAGTCAGTTAAGTGTCAAATGTTGATTTCAGCTCAGGTCATGATCTCAGGGTCATGATCTCAGGGCCATGAGATTGAGCCCCTTGTTGAGCCCCTCATCAGGCTCTGTGTTCAGTGTTGACTCTGCTTGTCCCTCTCCCTCCCACCACTTGCACTCACTCACTCTCTCTTTCTCTCAAATAAATAAATAAAATCTTAAAAAAATAGTTTCCGGAATCTTTTTGGTAACTTGAAATTTTAATGTTATACTAAGATATGTCAAATGATGGGTATTTCTTGACTATCTAGATCATTTCCAAATAAAATAGAATACTGAAATATTAATTACAGCACATAGGTTTATCCACTTTTGGCTTCCTTTTACAGAGTAAGTAAAGATGTCTGGGTGCCATATTGAAAACATTTACTGTGAGAAAGAATACATCACTAGAAACTATGAAATGTATTTGTAAATTTGCTAATTCACACAATGTTAGTCTAACAATCCCCAATTGTTTCTTCTTAGTTTTCACTAAAAGTTAAGGATTCTGGGGTTACACATTCTAATATATGTAATAATACTACTAGAAATAATAAGGGAAACATCTCCATGCAAGGAACGTAGGATGCCTTTTTGGTAAGAAGTATGAGATATGGAGGGGCGCCTGGGTGGCGCAGTTGTTAAGCGTCTGCCTTCGGATCAGGGTGTGATCCTGGCATTCTGGGATCGAGCCCCACATCAGGCTCCTCCTCTGGAAGCCTGCTTCTTCCTCTCCCACTACCCCTGCTTGTGTTCCCTCTCTCGTTGGCTGTCTTTCTCTGTCAAATTAATAAATAAAATCTTAAAAAAAAAAAGAAGTATGAGATATGGAGATATACTTTTGTTAAGGGAAAAAGAGAGTAATTTTGTCCTAAAGTAAAATAATTGTTCCAGAATGAGAAAGAGGAAAAAAAAAAATCAGACAAAATTTAAATGGATACAAAAAGTTATAGAATGCTTGTGGAAAAGAAATCTAGGGAAGTTATTTATTTTATTTTATTTTATTATTTTATTTTAGATTTCATTTATTTATTTGACAGAGAGAGAGACAGCCAGCGAGAGAGGAAACACAAATAGGGGGAGTGGGAGAGGAGGAAGCAGGCTCCCAGCAGGAGCCTGATGCAGGGCTCGATCCCAGGACACTGGGATCACGCCCTGAGCCAAAGGCAGACACTTAAGGACTGAGCCACCCAGGCACCCCGGGAAAGTAATTTTAGATGTGGTCAAGCTGGCTAAGATTGGAATGTGTCTATTTAAGATTTGTTTGTTTGTTTTTAAGAATTTTAATTTAAAAAATACACTGTTGCCAAATTAGAATTTGGTTTTCTCTTTGTAGCTGGCTCTGAAGGTCCCAAACAGACCAGGTCCCGCCACTCACCACTGAAAAAAATCCAAAGACAGAGAGATAAGTGGAGGTTAAACAAGAAAGGAATTTATTTTACCAAGGCCACCCACCAGGAAGACAATAGAGGAATGTCTCAAAGACGGTCTCCAAAGTTCTGAAAATACTTCCAGGTTTAGATAAGAAAAATGTGAGACAAAGTTCAGTGAGTACATGTAAGTGGGCAGTAAAGGTCATGTTGATCATTATCTTGGGGTCAATCATGGCCAGGGTCTTGTTGGCTCAGAGTAGTCCTCATTGCTTGAGGGGTAGTTTAGGTTCCCATTAAGGGATGCTTTGTCCACAGAGTCTTTTGCCTGAGTTGATTTAAGCTGAAAGAAGAATTTAATCAATTAGAAAGTTTGAGGTCCAATATCCCTGATGAACATGGATGCAAAAATTCTCACCAAGATTCTAGCCAATAGGATCCAACAGTACATTAAAAGGATTATTCACCATGACCAAGTGGGATTTATTCCTGGGCTGCAAGGGTGGTTCAACATCTGCAAATCAATGTGATATGTTACATTAATAAAAGAAAGGACAGGGGTGCCTGGGTGGTGCAGTCGTTAAGTGTCTGCCTTCGACTCAGGGCGTGATCCCGGCGTTCTGGGATCGAGCCCCGCATCAGGCTCCTCCGCTGGGAGCCTGCTTCTTCCTCTTCCACTACCCCTGCTTGTGTTCCCTCTCTCGCTGGCTGCCTCTCTCTCTGTCAAATAAATAAAATCTTTAAAAAAAAAGAAAGAAAGAAAGGGCAAGAACCATATGATCCTCTTAACAGATGCAGAAAAAGCACTTGACAAAGCACACCATCCTTTCTTTTTTTGTTTAAGATTTTATTTATGTATGTGACAGAGAGAGAGGCAGCGAGAGAGGGAACACAAGCAGGGGGAGTGGGAGAGGGAGAAGCAGGCCTCCCACCGACCTGACACAGGGCTCTATCCCAGAACGCTGGGATCATGACCTGAGCCGAAGGCAGACACTTAACGACTGAGCCACCCAGGCGCCCCACACCACCCTTCCTTGATTAAAATTCTTCACAATGTAGGGATAGAGGGAACATCCCCCAATATTGTATAAGCCACATCCAAAAAGCCCCCAGCGAATATCATTCTCAATGGGGAAAACTGAGAGCTTTTCCCCTAAGGCCAGGAACACAGCAGGGATGTCCACTCTCACCACTGTTATTCAACATAGTACTAGAAGTCCTAGCCTCAGCAATCAGACAACAAAAAGAAATAAAAGGCATCTGAATTGGCAAAGAAGTCAAACTCTCACTCTGTGCAGGTGACATGATACTCTATGTGGAAAACCCAAAAGACTCCACCCCAAAATTGCTAGAACTCATACAGGAATTTAGCAAAGTGGCAGGATATAAAATCAATGCGCAGAAATCAGTTGCATTTCTATACACTAACAATGAGACAGAAGAGAAGGAAATTAAGGAGTCGATCCCCTTTACAATTGCACCAAAAACCATAAGATACCTAGGGATAGACCTAACCAAAGAGGCAAAGGATCTGTACTCTGAAAACTATACAACGATCATGAAAGAAATTGTGGAAGACACAGAGAAATGGAAAAATATTCCATGCTCATGGGTTGGATGAACACATATTGTTAAATGTCTATGCTACCTAGAGCAATCTATACATTCAATGCAATCCCTCTCAAAATACCATCAACCTTTTTCATAGAGCTAGAACAAATAATCCTAAAGTTTGTATGGAACCAGAAAAGCCCCCGAATAGCCAAAGTCATGTTGAAAAAGAAAACCAAAGCTCATGGCATCACAATTCCAGGCTTCAAGATGTATTACAAAGCTGTAGTCATCAAGACAGTATGGTCCTGGCACAAAAACAGACACATAGATCAATGGAACAGAATAGAGAACCCAGAAATGGACCCTCAACTCGATGGTCAACTAATCTTCAACAAAGCAGGAAAGAATATCCAATGGAAAAAAGACAATCTCCTCAACAAATGGTGTTGGGAAAATTGGACAGTCACATGCAGAAGAATGAAACTGGGCCATTTTCTTACATCATACACAGAAATAGACTCGAACTGGATGAAAGACCTACATGTAAGACAGGAATCCATCAAAATTCTAGAGGAGAACACAGGCAGCAACCTCTTCGACCTCGGCCACAGCAACTTCTTGCTAGACCCATCTCCAAAGGCAAGGGAAACAAAGGCAAAAATGAGCTACTAGGACTTCATCAAGACAAAACGCTGTTGCACAGCAAAGGAAACAGTCGACAAAACCAAGAGACAACCGACAGAACGGGAGAAGATATTTGCAAATGTCTTATCAGATAAAGGGCTAGTATCCAAAATCTATAAAGAACTTATCAAACTCAACACCCAAAGAACAAATAATCCAATGAAGAAATGGGCAGAAGGCATAAACAGACATTTCTCCAAAGAAGACATACGAATGGCCAACAGACCCATGAAAAAATGCTCAACATCACTCAGCATCAGGGAAATATAAATCAAAACCACAATGAGATACCACCTCACACCAGTCAGAATGGCTAAAATTAGCAAGTCAGGAAATGACAGATGTCGGCGAGGGTGCAGAGAAAGGGGAACACTCTCATACTGTTGGTGGGAATGCAAGCTGGTGCAGTCATTCTGGAAAACAACATGGAAGTTCCTCAAAAAGTTGAAAATAGAGCAACCCTACGACCCTACTACTAGGTATTTACCTCAAAGATACACATGTAGTGATCTGAGGTGGCACGTGCACCCCAAGGTTTATAGCAGCAATGTCCACAATAGCCAAACTATGGAAAGAGCCCAAATGTCCTTCGACAGATGACTGGATAAAGAAGATGTGGTATATATAGACAATGGAATAGTACTCAGCCATCAGAAAGGATGAATACTTACCATTTATATTGAAGTGGATGGAACTGGAGGGGATTATACTGAGTGAAATAAATCAATCAGAGAAAGACAATTATCTAATGATTTCGCTTATATGTGGAATTTAAGAAACAAAACAGAGGATCATAGGGGAAGGGAGGGAAAAATAAAACAAGACAAAATCAGAGAAGGAGATAAACCATAAGACTCTTAATCACGGGAAACAAACTGAGGGTTGCTGGAGAGGAGGGGGATGGGGTAACTGGGTGAGGGACATTAAGGAGGGCATGTGATGTAATGAGCACTGGGTATTGTAGAAGACTGATGAATCACTAAACTCTACCTCTGAAACTAATAACACACTATATGTTAATTAATGGAATTTAAATTTTAAAAAAGGAAAGTTTGAGGTCAAAATGGAGGTGGTTGAAGGCCTCTTTCAGCAGGACAAAGTTTTCTTGGACTATTGGTCTGCTCTTTTTTTTAATTGAAGTATAGTTGACACACAATTTTGTATTCGTTTCAGGTATATGACATAGTGATCTGTACAATTCTACGCTACACTCCCCACAAATGTAAGTATCATCAGTCACTATACAACACTATCACAATACCATTGACTCTAGTCCCTGTGCTGTACCTTTCATCCCCATAACTTATTCATTCCATGGCTGGAAGCCTGTACCTCTCCCTTCCTTTCCCCCATTTTGCCCGACCCCACCACCCCCTCCTCTATGGCAACCACCAGTTTGTTCTCTGTATTTATGGGTCTGTTTCTGCTGTTTGTTCATTTGTTCTGTTTTTTCGATTCTACATATAATTGACATCATATGATATTTTTGTTTGACTTATTTCACTTTGCATGCCCTCTAGGTCCCTCCATATTGGTCTGTTCTTGATAAGAGATTGTGAAAGTTTCTCTTTTTTTAACCTTCTGGGTAATCTACCTGGAAAACAAAGATTTTGTGTCTTACCAAATAATTTCCCATGCTTCATGTTGTCTTTCTCCGGTCTTTGATTACTTAAGAAAACCCAGTCTTCTCAATATTAAAAGAGCTAAGTTTTGCTCACAACTATGTGACCTTCCATATTTGATTTAAGATCTTCTATTGTCACTTTTAATAATTATGCATTATTTCATAATGATCTGTGATTTTATTTAGTCAAATCTTTTGCCATTTTGACAACTTCCCTAAATCAAATTCTAAATAAAGTCTTTTTTATTTCAGAGTAACTTTGAGATTTCCTAAAGGGTCCCTAGAAACCTCAAAGGATTTATCACCCCGTGAAGGAGAGATATTAAACGAATTAGGTGTATTTGGTATGTTAAATTATGTGGGAAGCACTGTAAAATAAAAAGTGATGATACGCCTTCCTAGGTTTTATGTGTGTGGATACATGTTACTGATTTAGGATTCCGGAAATTGTTTAAAAGTTCTAGAAATTTGTCAATACTCTCATTGTCCAATTATTTTTTTTTTAAGATTTTATTTATTTATTTGACAGAGAGAGACAGCCAGCGAGAGAGGGAACGCAAGCAGGGGGAGTGGGAGAGGAAGAAGCAGGCCCCCAGCGGAGGAGCCCGATGCGGGGCTCGATCCCAGAATGCCGGGATCACGCCCTGAGCCGAAGGCAGACGCTTAACGACTGCACTACCCAGGCGCCCCTTATTGTCCAATTATTACCCTAAATTATTTTGCCACAGAAATAACTACATTTTCTTATCGAATGAACTCTCATCAGATCTTTACCCATGGGCATTTAAACATTTCTTGTCATTTACTGGCTATTATAGTTTTAGTCTGATGCTTTTGTTACTGAGCCACTAATATTGTCACATGGTCCCAGGGTCACAGCCACTAACAACTGAGGAAATGAATGGGTAAGCCCGGGTGCACCACCCTGGCCAACTGCTCCAACCAAGGAAATCCTGAGGCCACTAAAATCAAAATCATAGCTCCTGGCTGGGTTTGCCAACACTGTTGCCAAACAAAGCCTAATAAACTTACCACAGGAGAAGCCAATAACTCAAAAAGATGAAGTTTTGGAAAAAAGAAAGGGAGAAACTTGTTTTGGGTGCTGCCAGCCAGGGGAGGTGGCCAGCTTAAGCTTTCACAACTGACTGCTTAGCCCACAATATGGACACCCAGAGTTTTCTAAGGAGAGGTTGGGGTTGGGGGGTGGAATGTGCAAGAGAGCCGGCTGAGGGCACATGATCATGGGCGGGGGTCGGTATGTGTTCAGCCCATGATCATGCGTAGCGAAGGGGATGTGTGGTCTCCCAAGCATTCTGTTGCTATTAGGGCTTTTCTGGCCTGGCAGTTGGGATGTTCTCAGTCATTCCAAAACATCTTAAATCTTCATCTTTGCCTCAAGGAAGTGAAATACGAACTAAGCACAATGGGTTTTAGTTAGAGCATAAGTTAAGTGGTTT
This sequence comes from Ursus arctos, assembly GCF_023065955.2. Classification (NCBI taxonomy): domain Eukaryota; kingdom Metazoa; phylum Chordata; class Mammalia; order Carnivora; family Ursidae; genus Ursus; species Ursus arctos. The sequence goes on from NW_026622874.1 coordinate 60,099,484, forward strand.
GTTTATTTCTTGTTTTAACTGTTGGCATTTGCCGTTGAGCAAGAGGGCTCCCTAACACTTTAGCAAAAGTGAGACTCATAGAAAGAACCCTGCTAAGAATTCTGGACCACAGACACTGCTGCCAAATTACAAAGTGTTGAAATTTGAGTGTATATTTCACAACTGAGGAAGGCTGCACCTGACATCTGGCCCTGTACAAGTGCCAGAGACTTCAAAGTCAAGCTCATTAGAACGAGAAGATGCTGACATCACGCTTCTACCCAAGACATTGGCATAAGAATCCTGGTCCCTTCCCCTCTCATCATGAACTCCATTCACCCTTTCGTACCTGCTTTGCCTTTCTTCTTCCTCCTTCTGCCACTTGGAAACATAATGCTATCACCTGTATTTCTGGAGCTCTTGCAAAGGGGGAAACCTATTTGATTATTTGGTTTACCACCAAAGAGTATACTTGGTCCCTGATGCTGGTGATGCCTGTTACAAACTTCTCCCTGATTTCCAGTGCTTCAGTTGAATGGACCAAATGAAGCCCCTTCTCTACATGTCAAACTCCCTAAAATAAAGGACATCAAACTTGTTCCTTCGTTGTCATTTAACAAAACAAAAACATAGAGCAATATATAATTAACACATTAAAAAAACCAAAATTAGTAGTTACTATGTAAGCGTATGAATGCTTACTACAGAGGGGGCATTTTATATATATTATCTCTAATACCACAATCTCAGAAGGTAAACTATATCCATCCTCATTTGCACATGAAGAAACAGTTAAAAGATAAACTGAGGCATATTAAAAAAATGTTTCAGAGTTTATCGGAGCAAAAATGAATTTCACTTGGGAATCTGGGAGTGGTTAGGAGCGGTCCACCGACAGAAGCTTAGGGAAAGGCTTTTATAGAGGAAAGGTGGACGCAAAGCAATCACTCTGTTGGCTACAGCTTAAGCGTTCGCATTATTTGCAAAAGCCTAATTGGCTGTTTGTGATTTGTTGTGAAGGCGAGCAGAATACGCCATCCCAAAATATGCCTCTTTGGCATAAGGATTATGTTGAGCTTGTTTTAAGTTAACAGTAGACAAAAGAGAAGTTTTGAAAACCAAGTGGGAGTTACCCTTCTGTAAGGGATATTTACATTTATAAGGAAATCTCCATTTTGTAAGGGGTCTCCCTCCCGGTGCGGGGATGAGCAGGGCGACTCTGAATCACAGGAAACTCTTATCAATGGAGAAGGCACAGACTTCAATCCGTGTACGAACTTGACCTTTTACTGAGCTCTTCCTGATAACGTCCTATAACTGGCTCCTCCTCCCCCCTCCAAAAAAATTTTGTTTCTTTTGTCTTTAGCTGAAGATAGTATTTAAGTGATGGTTTGGGCATTTTGGGGAGTCACTCGGTTTTCCTGGATATTTCCCATGTAAACAGGAGGTATTTATATTATTCAAATTCTGTTTGTTTTTTCTCCTATTAATCTGTCTTTTGTTACTGAGGAGGGGGGAGGTGTCTCAGCCCAGACCCTGGAAGGGTAAGGGGAACATTGTTTCTCCTCCTTTACAACACCAAACAGGAGTCTCTATAGAAATAGGAGTCTCTCTTTTCCATCACAGCTGGGAAGACTAAAGAACAAAATACAAAGAGCTATTTCTAAAAGAAAATGGATAGGAGTATAGAGGCACACTTTTTTTTTTTTTTTTGGAAGATTTTATTTATTTATTTGAGAGAGAGAAAGAACATGAACAGGGGAGGGATGGGGGAAAGGGAGAAGCAGACTCCTTGTAATCTTCGATATATTATCCATCTTTTTAAAGCTCTGTTGTTTCATCTTTAAAATGGAGATTACGTTAGCACTTATAACGTTGTTAAGATTAAATCAGAAAGGGTAGTGCGTGCCTGGGTAGCTCAGTGGTTAAGCATCTGCCTTCGGCTCAGGGTGTGATCCCAGCGTTCTGGGTTTGAGCCCCACATCAGGCTCCTCCACTGAGAGCCTGCTTCTTCCTCTCCCACTACCCCTGCTTGTGTTCCCTCTCTCGCTGGCTGTCTCTCTCTGTCAAATAAATAAATAAAATATTAAAAAAAAAAAAAGATTAAATCAGAAAATCCATGGTTAATGTTTAAAAAAACAAAATTCAACTGAATAAATTTTGAGGATCTTATTGGTTCTATACAATGATTCATTAACTCGGCAACATCTGATCTAGCAGCTAGAAATAGAGCTCCGAGGAGCTGTGCAAAATGAAAGATTTTATAAGCAGAAGGGAGCAGAGAGAAGGAAGTTATACCAGACCAAAAAGAAGAATGGTTATGGCAAGATTACTTTCCTTCAGGGGACGATGGGGTGGGGGGAGGCTGTCCTCAGGAAGATTACCTAACGTATGCAGATCAGACGATTAGTGACTGGTTTAAGACCATTTCTGGAAGAGCCAAAACTGTAATTAAGTCTCAGTTTGATGACGTGGGGTTTAGCATCTTAAGTTTGTCAACTCGTTCTTAACAATACTTAACACAGAGGCAGGGGGCACCTGGGTGGCTCAGTCAGTTAAGTGTCTGTCTTCAGCTCAGGTCATGATCCCAGGGTTGTGGGATTGAGCCCCACACGGGGCTCCTTGCTTAGCGGGGAGCCTGCTTCTCCTTCTGCCACCCCCCTGCTTGTGCACTCTCTCTCTCTGTGTCTCTCTGACAAATAAATAAGTAAAATCCAAACAAAAACAAAAGAAAACCACCTGGCATACAAATTTAGTCTTCATCATTACTGTCATTAAAAGACCAGGAGAGTCTCGTCTACGCGGACGAGGACCATTGTTTATGGACCCAATTTGTAAAGGGCCAATGAATGCCATTAACGCCTGGGACCACGCTCCAGACACCCTTAGATTCTAGCCACGATTCAGGAGGTGCTTTTTCTCTTTTCTCTGCTTGGCTGGCTCTCGTTTCTCTTCCTCTTAACACTCTGACCACCCTTTTAGTGGATTCCCGTGATTGTTTTATCAGTTCTCTCTCGGGTTTCCTCATTACAGCCACTTCCTCCAGCGCTGAGCCACCCACACAGCACTACAATCGGCTGCTGATCCCAGAAGAAGAGGAAGTCTGGGAGGAAAGGCAGCCACAGAAGGGAAGAAAGGAGAAAGAATGATTGAGTTGCGGGGGCTCTGGCTTCAGGCATCTCATCCAGGTGCTACACTACCGTCCCCAGACCAGCCTGGAATCTTCCTCTGGGAACTCATGTCCTTGCATTAAAGCATTGCAGCCTTTAACAACGTTTTAAGAAACACAAACGCCCTAAGCTGTGTGGGTCGTTCACTTCCGAGGGTGCACTCGTTTACCAATCACCCTTTCTCAGAACAGCAGAGTATGAAGAATTTTGATGAGAGGAGAGAGAAATAATAGGACAGAAGGGCTATTTCCCAGGAGGCCAAGACCCATGACAAAGTGAGGGGCTGAGACCACAAAAGGCTATTTATCTCTAACGACCTAAGTTAGGAAGGGAGGGGTGAGACCTGATTTTAGACCTAGCTGTGCCACTCTCTGGTCTTGGGCAAAGCATTTTGTTTCTCTGGACCTCGGCAAAATGAGGAGGATAGACAGGATGCTCTTTATCAGATATGACTTGTAAATATTTTCTCCCAGTCCGTGACTTGTCTTCTCAGTCTCTTGACATCATCTACAGAGCAGAAGTTACTAATTTTCAATTATTTCTTTAATGGATCATATCTCTGACGTAGCATGTAAAAAGTCATTATCATATCCAAGGTCATCTAGATTGTTCTCCTTTGTTATCTACTGGGAGTTTTATAGTTTTGCATATTACACTTAGGTCTATGATCCATTTTGAGTTAATTTTTGTGAAGGGTTTAAGGTTGGTGGCTAGATTCACTTCTTTGTATGTGGATGTCCAATTGTTCCAGCACCATTTGTTGAAAGACTGTCTTTTCACCATTATATGGCTTTTGCTTCTTTGCCAAAAAGTCAGTTGAGTGTATTTATGTGGGTTTATTTCTGGGCTCTCTGTTCTGTTCCATTTATGTGTTTGTCCATTCTTTTGCCAATAACCAGGTGTTCTTTAAGCGTTCTTCTTGTTTTTGTTCCTCTATTAAGGAAGACCGCTGAGTGTGGGTCTTCAGTGAACGTGCAACGGGGGAGAGCAGCCCCAGAGTCGCCCGCCAGCCACCCAGGTGAGCAGAGTGCAGCGAACCCTGCTCCTGCTAGGGGCCAAAGTGCAACCAGCAGCAGCTCTAGTGATGATGACGGAGGGGGGCCCGCACCAGGGCTGGTAACCACCAGATCTGTGTTTGGGAGGAGAAAGGGGAAACTGAGAGGTACAAGAAGAAGAAAGAGAAAAAGCTAATTAATTTAAACCATGTGTTCTCCATCATCGGGTACAACTTAACATTTCATAATGAATTTGTTGTGAGGAAATAATACAATTAAAAGTATTTGCACAATTAAAAAAAAAAGAATTCTTCTTGGTTGGGGGCACCTGAGTGGCTCACTTAGTTAGGTGTCCAACACTTGATTTTTGCTCAGGTCATGATCTTGGAGCCATGAGATCAAGCCCTGTGTTGGGCTCCATGCTGGGTGTGGAGCCTGCTCAGGATTCTCTCTCTCTCTCCCCAAATCCTCACAAGTGTGCACGTGCTCTCTCTTGCAGTAAAAAATAAATAAATAGGGGCGCCTGGGTGGCACAGCGGTTAAGCGTCTGCCTTCGGCTCAGGGCGTGATCCCGGCGTTCTGGGATCGAGCCCCACATCAGGCTCCTCCGCTATGAGCCTGCTTCTTCCTCTCCCACTCCCCCTGCTTGTGTTCCCTCTCTCGCTGGCTGTCTCTATCCTGTTGAATAAATAAATAAATAAATAAATAAATAAATAAATAAATAAAATTAAAATTAAAAATTAAAAAAAAAAAAAGAGTTCTTCTTGTTCTAACCAGCTCTTCCTATTCATTAACCTATATGTTAATAAGCATTGACTCATATTGGGCAGGAAAACTTTCCTCTACCCTACAATAGTCTTCTGGTTGGTCTAAGAGTTAAACTGACATGAGACAGATTAACAGCAGAAAGTCGATTAAATTACATTTATACAGGGGCTCCATCAGAACCGGCAGCTCCCAGGCAGACAGGCAATTGAGGCTTATACGCCATCCAGAACTAAGGAGAAGGGGGTAGGGGCCTATGACTTCAAAGGGAAGGAAATCAATTCACAGAAAGATGAAAATGAAAATGAGTAAATGTTGGGTAAACAAGTGTTTGCTGGGCCACACAGAAACAATGGGACATAGAGAAGAATTTTAACAGACTTTCCTAAATGCCTCCCTGTCTACCACACCTAGTTCATATTATACTGTAGTTATCTACGTTAACAGTGGGGGGTGGGGATTCAGGGTTGGGACAGAGGGAGGGACGTGTGGGCCCAACATGGGCCAGATCTGGGGCTTGATCTAAGGACCTTGAGATGATGACCTGAGCCAAACTCAGATGCTTAACGGACTGAGCCACCCAGGTACCCCTTGAGCCTTCTCTTAAATTAATTATCGTAAAATAATCCTCATGCCACAGAGACACATTTTGAGTGGTGAATTTTACTCCCCACAGTCCTACTTCCCAAAATTTTGAAACTTCCCAAAATTTCATAGTCCATGATGTAGGAAAGATGTTAGGGTTCAAAGCTGATCGCCAAGAAAGAATTCTTGACACGTCTTTGGTGCAAAAACATGGTTTTATTAAAGCATGAGGACAGGATCCATGGGCAGAAAGAGCTGCACTGGGGTCATGAGGAGTGGCCCGTTTTATACTTTCAAGTTGGGAGGGTATTAGGGATAGCATGAGTCTTTAAGGAATTTTGGAAGCAAGGTTCCCAGGACCTTGAGGGGGCTAGCTATTGTTAGGAAAAAGTCATTTATTACTGTGTAATAAAACCTTAGTCATGAGACCCTTCAGATGTATATCAGTGGGTCATATGCGGGGGGATGATTGCCAACATCTTGGGGGGTAGAGATAAAGGACGTTTCCAAAGGAATTTTCATGTTAAATTAGACTTACAGGATCCTGAAGGGTCAGGCTAAGGTTGCCTTTTGAGCCTAGCAAAGTATCAGCAAGGAGGCAGTGGTGTTCCTCGTGTACATTGCTCTGCCTGTTTCAAGGGCTTGTCAATGGGCTGCAGGTCCTAAGGAAATTTAATAATTTTCCTCTGCCTTTTTTTTCCACATCAGTCCAGAAGCTAAGTTGGTACATTATTTCATCTTCCTGAAACAGTCTCCCTGTCCTGACGAGGTCAGTTCAGTTACACTCATTTCAGAGGCCAGGGATGCAGCTATGTTCCCAAGGTGAGCCAGTGGTTCAAGTAATCAGGTATTAAGTAAGAGGCCTTTTTATGGAGATAAAAGAAAAACAATGGTTAATGATTCGAGCAAATTAGCAACTTGGTTTCTGAGTTCTGAAGGCAGCCAGTTGAGACAGTGTTTAGATGTCCGTCTTGAAGCATCTTCGGAGGGAGCAAGGACAGGCAGCAGCAATCCGGCATGAAGATGATCCACACGTGAGCTGATGTGGTGATTTCTCTAAAGTTTATGTCGAGTCGTTCTTACTTCGTTCGTAGGGCTTTGGAAAAAAGAGCAGCTTTATTTCCCAGTGATTTCAAGTCAGACGGGTGAGACAAAAATTGAAAACATTAGTTTGCAGAATTGTAGCCAGACCCTAGAGGAAACTTGAAGAATTGGGATCTAGTCCAGTTTGCAAAAAACAGTACTAGAATTTAATAATCGCAAAGGTGTGCTACGGAAACAATTCTTGCTCTCTATAATTGCCTTAATTTCTAGCAAAGGTAACCAAAGTATGACAAATTTGTTTGCAAAATAAGTCTACTTTCAACAAACGTGGCCTGATCACTTGCATAAGTGCAGGAAGAAGGACGGCTAGTCGTACAGGCTCTTCTGTATCTGCTTTCCTACCAGTTCTCATAAGGAATCTCCAACTTGAACTTTCAGGGCCGCCTGGGTGGCTCAGTCGTTAAGCGTCTGCCTTCGACCCAGGGCGTGATCCCAGCGTTATGGGATCGAGCCCCACATCAGGCACCCTGCTCCGCTGGGAGCCTGCTTCTTCCTCTCCCACTCCCCCTGCTTGTGTTCCCTCTCTCGCTGGCTGTCTCTATCTCTGTCAAATAAATAAAATCTTTAAAAAAAAAAAAATGGCATGGTTAACAGTCTAATTAGAGTGCATTACAATGCAGTTGTTAAGGAAATGTAGTTATTTCTGCGACAGACAATATTTTAAGATAATAACTAGAACTATGATTGATAATGTTATGCATATCACAGATCATAATTTTAGGGATTTTATACAATTTCTAGGACATTTATATTAATATTTACCCATACAGAATCATCTAAGAAGATTCACGTCACTTACTGGACAATGTTTCCCACGTAATGTAACATATCGAATAGACCTAATTAGTTCGATATCTCTCTTTTATAAGGAGAGAGAACTAATCTTTTTTTTTTTTTCCCCAAAGGACCCTCTGAAAAATCCCAGTTACTTCAAGGTTAAAAAAAAAAAAAAAGAAAAAAGAAAAACTCCATTTAGGATTTGATTTTTTGGAAGTTTGTCAAAAATATCAAAAAAGTGGGGCACCTGGCTGGCACAGCTGGAAGAGCGTATGATGCCTGATCCTGGGGTCATGAGTTCAAACCCCATGTTGAATGTAGAGATTACTTAAAAATAAATAAATAAACTTTGGAAAAAATAAACATCGAAAAGGTTTAAAAACGCTTAGCCAAATAGGATCATAGGTTATTACTATGTAATAACTATTATTACATAATAACTATGTAATGATACTTAGTTATCCATTTAACCATGGTGACAAAGATTTTGCAGGCAAACACAGAATGTTAAATGGCTGTAAAAAGGGAAAACTTAGCTCTTATAATATTGAGAAGATTCGGTTTTCTTACATAATCAAAGACCTGATTACTTGCACAAGTGCAGGAAGAATGGCGGCTAATCATATAGGTTCTTTTATACCTGCTGATTAAGACAACATGAAGCACCAAACATTAATTTGATAAGCACAAAATTTTTGTTTTCTAGGCATGTTACTTCAAAGGCAAAGAAAAACCCTTCATAATCTCTTGCTACTAAGAGCAGGACAGTAGTCCAAGAAAATTTTGTCCCCTTAACAGATACACAGACCAAATTTTGGGATGCCTGATGGGCTCAGTCAGTTGAGTGTGGGACTCTTGATCTCAGGGCTGTGGGTTGTAAGTTCGAGCCCCACAATGGGTATAGAGATGACTTGAAAATAAAATCTAAGGGGTGTCTGCCTCTATATACAATGACAAGCCTTCCTTATCTAAATATTCATCCCAACTCCAAACAAAAGGAACCCATTCACCCTGTCTTGGGGACTCAGGCTTTGGAAGCATTTCCCCTGATCGCCTTATTTGCTGCATTTAAGATTTCTTTGTGGGACAAATCGAGCTGTTCCAGTTTCTGACTCACCAAGGAGGGAATTCAGGTTGGTTTGCTTACAAGTTTACATTATCTCTATTGCAAAATTTGTCAGCAGAAATAACTCAGAGCAAAAAATAATGGCTGATTTTGTCTAATGTTTCATGAAGTTTTCATGGGTAAGATTTTAAACATAATTCTTAATAACCAGTAAATTAAATAGATGTAAGTAGAATAAAAGCTTTTAGGTGAACTTTTTTAGCAATAATTATGTGTTATGGTATACATACTTAGAAATAGTTTCCCAAATCTCTTTGGTAACTTAAAACCTTAAAGTTTCGCTTAGTTAAGTCAAATAATGGAAATTTATCAAATATCTAGATCATTTCTACAGAAGATAAAAATGAAACTTTAATTACTGAGCATAGATTTATCTACTTTTGGCTCCTTATTACAGAGAATGTAAAGATAAATTTGGGTTTGTTAAGGACAGCTTAAGTGTGCTTCTCTTGCAAATAAATAAATAAAATCTTCGAAAGAAAAGTTGGATATCTACATTATAGTCAATGTTGGTAACCCTATTACATGTCTATATTATTTAAACCAACAAACTTAGGGGCACCTGGCTGGCTCAGTTGGTAGAGCATGCAGTTCCTGATCTTGGGGTCATGAGTTTGAGCCCCATGTTGGGCACAGAGATTGTTAAAAAAAAAAAAAAAAAAAAAGAGCTAACAAACTTAAACTAACTTTTATTTTCTGAAAATTTTCCTAGATCCTAGAACTTGAAAAAATCTGGGTTAGTATTGTATTGTATTTCTGAGATTTAGAAATGATTTATTTGTAAGTGCTTAATTTTAAGCCAATTAAATAGAACTCTTTTATGAATTAATGTGAGCAACACCATCCAGAGGTTAAAAAAACCCCCCTAATCTATAATGTACATACATATAGACAAACACAGAGATCCCGTAGCTTCTGTTTCAAAACAATATAAAATACGCTAGCTTGTAAATAATAGTTAGAATAAACTTAATTTATTCACTCCTCTGGATGGTTTATTACTATTTGTAGAGAATACTTTTAAGATGTGTATTTGTCCGTGGAAGTAATCTTAGGAAGGCTATGGTGTCAGGTTTGGACACAAGAGCCCTTTATACAGTTTGTATTTTTAAAAAACACTGTTTTTTCTGTCTTTTTCTTTTTTCTTTAGTCTTTGGTGAGTATGGGGATTGTTTCAGATCCTTCCGTTGTTGAAAACTGACCTCCGTGCTTCGGAGCCAAACGTAATGCAAAGACAGGGACTGGGTATAAAGAAGGAAGATAGTTGGTTGCTTTGCTGGGCAAAGGAGGCTGCAGAAGGCTAAGGCCTTCAAAAACTGCAAGTCCCTAGAAGAAGGGGGGTATGTGGGGGGGGGGGGGGGAGTTGGTTAATAGGAGAATACTGGATCTATGTGATGAAGTTGGGGAACATCAGTGAGGTTCAGCGGGGTGGAGTCCGGAGCCGACGACCAAGAAAGAATTCTTGAGGCGTCTTTGGTGCAAAATGGTGGTTTATTAAAGCGCGGGGACAGGACCTGTGGGCAGAAAGAGCTGCTGCCCCGGGGTTGTGGGGAATGGCCTATTTTATACCCTCAAGTGGGGAGGGGGCTAGGGATAGCGTTTAAGTCTCTAAGGAATTTTGGAAGCAAGGTCTCCGGGACCTTGAGGGGGCTAGCTACTGTTGGGAAAGGCTCACTTATTACCGTCTAATAAAACCTGAGTCATGAGACCCTTCAGATCTATATCGGTGGGCCATATGCTTGGGGATGATGGCCAATACATATCTTGGGGGGTTAGAGATAAAGGAAGTTTCCAAAGGAATTTTTATACGTTAAAGTAGACTAGCAGGATCTTGGTGGAGGGGAGGGGGTCCGGCCAGGACTGCCTTTGGCCCTTAGCAAAGTATTAACATGGAGGCAGCTGAGTTCCTAGAGCAATGTCACCATGCCTGTTTCAAGGACTTGTCAATGGGCTGTAGGTAGTAAGGACTGTTCCTTTGTCGTTTAGGGGAGCCAGGAGTGCCTGAGGAATGTTGCATACATCCCATGGGGGGGGGTAGTTTGCAGGGTGTCAGCTCCTGCTTTGTCCTCAGCTTGCCGTCCCTTCCGTCATCATAAAGGATCTAGCTGGTTTCCACAGGTATCATGGCTGTGCTGCCAGCCTCCACGGTTGTTTCCAGGGTGATTCCGGGTTCCTGAAACAAAAGGCTAAGAAGGGAGGAGGGGAGGTTTGGGGCAGAGAGGGGAAAAGGTACTTTAAAATGGAGCTTCCCTGAAGCCTTAGCGCAGCCATTTTGATTTTTGTTCAACTGTATGCTTTTAAGTGGTTTCCGTTTCTGGGATATTTACATTTCAAAGACATGGTAACATTTATATATTCAAGGGACAGAAAAAGTATGTCAGTTCCTCCAAGAAGGACTTTGGTTTCCTGAGGTCAATGATTTACAAAATCCTTGGAGATAAATGGGGAAAGTTGTAGGTTTGGTAAAAAGGAATAAATAGACTTCGGATTGCCTTTAGTGCTGCATTTTTTTTTAGTTTTGCAAAGATTTGTAAGATAAGGACAGTTGCTCTCAATTTTGTTTTCTTTTCTTCTTAAGTGGAGGACAATTGTACTTCCAATGCACTGATTTTTTTTTACAATATCGCAAATGTCTGAAGGCCAATAGGAAGGGGTCTGAGTGGACTTTGATTTTTGTTCTATGCCTAATTTCTGTTCTTTCATCTTATTACAGGAGTCCCTATGGCTAGCTGTTACGCCAATAAGACAATTGTTTAGAACGAGAGCTCTCCAAACATTTTTTTTTCTTTCAAATATAGCCAATTTAAAGGATCCATCATCCGGCCATGGGTGAGTAGGATTTTATATTAATTTCAGAAGAGACTTAAACCCATAAGCCTTTTTGTGGCTTAACCGAAGATGTGAGAGGTAGCCCAGAAGAGAGTGCAAAAAATGCAGCCTTCACAAGATCCAGAAAGTTCACTCCCAAAGATAGTCTAAGAAAGCACAGGCGGTACTATGAAGGGCCCTATTTTAAACAGCTGTTTCAAAACACAGGAAATCATGTGTTTTCCCTCCTTTTGAACAGAGTAGGGTGACTTACCAAGCCAAAAGTTCACCACCTCCCCACCCCCTAAGCTTGGGTCCACAGGGTATTTAGCTGCCTGCCGGTGCACGTGCACCCTCCAGCTGATGGAGACCAGAGAATATTCTCACCAATCATAAAGTAGACAAAAGAAAACAATGACCATCCCTGGGAGGAAAAAGGATCAAGAGAAAACAAAAGTACTTACAACAAATTTTTACCAAAGTTGCTCTACCCACGGAACTACTTTCACAAATATTTTCTTCTGCTCATCTAAATTTAGATTTACAAAATGTACTCTTACCACTAACACCTCCATTAGACCCTGCAGGCAGATTTCAAGAAGACTGGCTTGGTAAGAAGTCTCACCTGCTCAGGTTTTATCAGAAGTCCCAGGATCTCTCAGCTGCAGCAGTCCTGGGTAAAAAGGTGTCCAGTCAAAGTTTATCCTGCCAACGATACCAACTGTTGGGGAAGGAAGAACAGTCCTCTACCCTCTAATATTCTTTTGATGGGGCTAAGAGTTAAACTGACTTGAGACAGAGTAACAGGAGAAAATCAATGTAATTACATTTATACAGGGGTTCCATCAGAATAGGAAGCCTCCAGGCAGTCAGGCAATTGAGGCTTATATGCCATCTAGAGCTAAGGAGAAGGGGGTAGTGTCTGGGACTTCAAAGGGAAGGAACCCAATTCAGAGAAGGATGAAAAACAGTAAATGTTGGGTAACCAAGTGTCTGTTGGACATACAGAAGCAATGGGACATACAGAGGAATTTTAACAAACAGGCTTTGCTAAGTGCCTCCCTGCCTACCACATCTAGCTCATATTATACTAGAGAAAACTATGGTGATAGCTCCCTTCCTGGAGAAGTTCCTCTGTCTAAATTCCTTCAGGCAGGTAGTGTAAGGTCAAAGGTTCTTCTTGAGCCTTCTGTTTCTTAAAAGTAATTTGCATAAAATAATCCACATTTTGGGATGCATATTTTGCTCCCTTATACTCATTTCCAACTTTACCCAGTATAGGCTCCAAACTCAACTTTCTCTAATGTTGATTCCCAGCCTGACGGTGACCAATTTTTCATAACCTGTTGGGAACAAGAGAGAGTTGGGATCCCAGATCACACCGGGGCAGGCTGTCTTTTGAGGCCACAAACAGAAGGGTGGGAACTAAGATACCACTTACTAGGAGAGCTAAACAGGCACTGAGCCAGGAGGGAAGATGTCTGCCATCACCTGGACAGAAAGCAGAAAAGTCTGGCGCCAGAGAAGCCCCTTAATGAGGTCTCTAGGGCAAAAGTACTGGAGGATGAAGAATCAGAAACAGACGGAAGTGTGGTGGGTCTAGACTCAGTCCGGAACAAATCTTATCAACACAAAGGTCCCACAATTCATTCTTTTTATGCACTGATTGGAGGATTGCTAGGAAAGGACAAATCCTAAAAGGACAGGAATGTAAATGAAGATCTCTTCTGACCATAGCAGTTGAGTGAAATTGCAAATATAAAAGGTATGTCATTGTTCATTGAGGAGACTTCAGGAAAAGTACCTCCAATCGGCTTTAGTTTATTAGTCTAGAAGCTGGGAAAAGTCATTTTGAATAAGATAGTGGTAGTCACCTGCTCAGCATCTGTTCTTGTGGCCTCCAGTCTCAGTAGAAGTTCCAGGAAAAGAGTTTACTGTGGCAAAGGTGCAGGGCAGGTGGGCAGGCAAGAGTGAACTTGAACCCTGGCAGAATTGCGGAAGTGAAGCTAGTCTTCTGGAACCACTGGAGGGAAATGATACTAAGGCTAGCAATAACAACAAATGCTGAGCAAGGGATAACTTGCCCAAGGGTGTTTACTAGAATCCGAGTGACTCAGTCAATACCCAGTCCTCTAACCCTGTGTTGACATTATGCTCATAAAAGAGGTGGGGTGGGGGAGGGAGGAGAAGATGAAGAAATAAGAGACAACAGTTTCTGCCCTGAGGAATTCTCAGTATAATGGGGAAGAGATGATGCATGCAGGAGACAGATGTAAAAACAGCATGAATACATCCTATCCTTCACCTGTATTAGCAGAACACAAAGGAACTTTGAATTTATGACTGAATCAAAAATCGAGGGAAAGTATGAATGTTAGCAAAAATGATTATTGATCAGAGAGTCAAAGTATTTCACCAAAAGGGTTTTGATTTTGGACACATCAACAGGTTAGCTGCAAGGTAGGTCTGAGTATCAAGCGGTAATAACATAAATCTAAGAAAACCCTGAAGAACACAGTAGCTAGGGGTGCCTGGGTGGCACAGCGGTTAAGCGTCTGCCTTCGGCTCAGGGCGTGATCCCAGCGTCCTGGGATCGAGCCCCACATCAGGCTCCTCCGCTATGAGCCTGCTTCTTCCTCTCCCACTCCCCCTGCTTGTGTTCCCTCTCTGGCTGTCTCTATCTCTGTCGAATAAATAAATAAAATCTTTAAAAAAAAAAAAAAGAACACAGTAGCTAAGAGCGGCTTGGACCATTTATGTTAGGGTGGTCATAAAATTGACATTATGTTTATATTACAAACAACACAGCCTCGGGGCAAACAAATACCAATATCGTGCAGGGGTGAGAGCTTAGCATAGGAGAGACTGCAAACTGAACATACAGTGATGAGAGGAACATATAGAAAAGCCTACCACCATAGCATGACTCCTGTTTGCATAAGCTCCTAGTCATAATTGGGGAATAACTCTTAGTCACTTTGGATGATTATTTATTTATTTATCTTTATTTTAGAGAGAAAGAGAGAGCAAGCATGAGCGGCAGGGGAGGGGCAGAGGGAGAGGGAAGAGAGAATCTCCCGCAGACTCTGTGCCGAGCTTGGAGCCCAACACAGGGCTCAATCTCATGACCCTGAGATCATGACCTAAGCTGAAATCAAGAGTCAGATGCCCAACTGACTGAGCCACGCAGGCACCCCTGGATGAGGACTTTTAAAACACACCATTTCTACACAGAAACAGGAAGAATGGAACATGGGGATACAAGACAACCAGAAGGCAAACAACAGATGGCAGTAGTGTCTTTACATGCCCATAATTACTCTAAATACAAGTAGATTGAGTTCACCAACCGAAAGGTAGAGAGTGGCTAGATAAAATTTTAAAAAACAAGACCTGGGGTGCCTGGCTGGCTCAGTCAGTAGAGCATGTTACTTTTTATCTTGGGATTGTGAGCTTGAGCCCCATGCTGGGTGTAGAGATTATTTAAAAATATTAAAACTTAAAAAAAAAAAAAAAGACCCAACTATATGCTGCCTACAGGAGACCCATTTCAGCTCTAAAGACACATAGAGGCTCAAAATGAAGAAATGGAAGAAGTTATTGCATGCATGTGGAAACCAAAAGAAAGTGGGCATAGCTATTCTTACATCAGTTGAAACAGACTTCAAGCCAAAAACAGTAACAAGAGACAAAGAAGGCCATTATACAAGGATGAAAGGGTCAATACAAGAATATATAAGAGTTATAAACATATATGCACTCAACATTGGAGCACCAAAATGTATTAAGTAAATACTAATAGATCTAATGAGAGAAATAGACAATAATACACTAATAGTAGGGGACCTCAATATCCCCCTGTAGGCAATGGATAGGTCATCCAGGCAGAAAATCAAGAATGAAATCTTGGAATTGAACCATACCCTAGAACAAATAAATTTAACAAGTACACACAGAACTTTCCATCCAGTAGTAGAAAACACATTCTTCTCCAGTACCCATGGAACATTCTCCAGGATAGATCATATGATAGGACACAAAACAATATTAGCAAATTTAAGAAGACGGAAATCATACCAACTATCTTTTCTGACCACAATGGAAAAAAACTAGAAATCAACAACTGAAAAAAAATGGGAAGTTACAAATATGTAGAAACTAAACAACACACTCCTTTTTTTTCAATGAGCATTTGATCATTTTATTAACAAAATATAAGCAAGAAATACATCCCTCTTTGGTGAAACTTTTTAAATCATTTTATGTGGAGAACCTTGACATGTATCAATTATAAAACATTAAACAACACACTTCCAAACAACAATGGGTCAAAGAAGAAATCAAAAAGGAAGTAAAAACCTTGAAACAAATGAAAATGTAAATACACCATATCAAAACTTATGGGATGTGGCAAAATCAGTTTTGAGAGGAAAGTTTATAGCAATAAAAGCATATATTAAAAAATGAGAAAGCTCTCAAATAACTAACTCACTATACACCTCAAGGAACTATCAAAAGAACAAATTAAGCCCAAAGTTAGCAGAAGGAAGGAAATAATAAAGATCAGAGTGGAAATAAATGAAATAGAGATAAGAAAAACAGAAAGGAGCAATGAAACTAAAAGCTGGTTCTTCAAAAAGATAAACAAAATTAACAAACCTTTATCTGACTAACAAGAGAAAACAGAGAGAATACTCAGATAAATAAAATTAGGAATAAAAAAGAGACATTATAACTGATACTGCAGACATACATAAGACCATAAAAGACTGTTATGAACAATTATATACCAACAAATTAGATAACCTAGAAGAAATGGATACATTTCTAGAAACACACAACTTACCAAGACTAAATTAGGAAGAAATAGTAAATCTGAACAGATCAGTAACAAGTAAAAAAATTGAATCAGTAATCAAAAACTTTCCAACACAGAAAACCCAAGGGCCAGACCACTTCACTGGAAAATTCTACCAAACATTCAAAGAACTTAACACCAGTACTTCTCAAACTCTTTCAAAAAGTTGAGGAGGAGGAGAAGACACTTCTAAACTCATTCTACAAGGCCAGCATTACCCAGCCAGATAAGAACACCACAAGAAAACTTTAGACCAGTATCCCTGATGAATATAGATGTGAAAACTCTCAACAAAATATTAGCATACCAAATTCAAGAACACATAAAAGATTATACATCATGACCAGGTGGGATTTATCCCTGGGATGCAAGGCTGGTTCAACACATACAAATCACATACAAATGTAATATACTGCATTAATAAAATGCAAGATAAAAATCACATGATCATCCCAATAGATGCAGAAAAAGCATCTCACAAAAGATAACATTCTTTCATGATAAAAGCCCTCAGTAGATTGAGTGTAGAGGAAACATACCTTAACATAATAAAGACCATATATGACAAACCCATAGCTAACACTCTACTCAATGGAGAAAAATTAAAAGCTTTTCCGCTAAGACGAAGAGCAAGAGAGGATGTCCACTCTTGCCACTCTTGTTCAATGTAGTACTGGAAGCCCTAGCCACAGCAAGTCATCAAGACAAAGAAATAAAAGGCATCCACACCAGGAAGGAAGAATTAAAACTGTTGCTATCTGCAGCTGATGTTTTGCATATAGAAAATGCCAAAGACTCAACCATAAAACTATTTGAACTAATCAGTAATTTAAGTCGCAGTATACAAAATCAGCATACAGAAATTAGTTGCATTTCTATACACCACTGATGAAACATCTGAAAAAGAAATAAAGAAAAATATCCTATTCATGTTAGCATCAAAAACAACAAAATACTTAGGAATAAATTTGACAATGGAAGTGAAAGGTTGTTCAACTAGAACTACAAGACTTTCCTGAGAGAAATCAAAGAAGACATAAACATGGAAAGACATCCCATGTTCATGGATCAGGAGGATTAATAGTGTTAAAATGTCCACACTACCCAAAACCATGCATAGATTCAATGCAATGCCCATCAAAATACCAATGGCATTTTTCACAGGAATTAAAAAAGAAAAAAGAAATTCTAAAATTTGTATGTCACCACGAAAGTCCCCAAACAGCCAAAGCAATCCTGAGGAAAAAGAACAAAACTGGAAGTATCACAGCTCCTGATTTCAAACTATACTACAAAGCTACAGTGATAGAAACAGTATGGTACTGGGGCGCCTGGGTGGCACAGCGGTTAAGCGTCTGCCTTCGGCTCAGGGCGTGATCCCGGCGATCTGGGATCGAGCCCCACATCAGGCTCTTCTGCTATGAGCCTGCTTCTTCCTCTCCCACTCCCCCTGCTTGTGTTCCCTCTCTCGCTGGCTGTCTCTATCTCTGTCGAATAAATAAATAAAATCTTTAAAAAAAAAAAAAGAAACAGTATGGTACTGGAACAAAAATAGACACATAGACCAAGAGAGTCCAGACTTAAACCCTTGTTTGTATGGTCAACTAATATTTAACAACACAGTCAAGAATACCCAATGGAGGGGTGCCTGGGTGGCTCAGTTGTTAAGTGTCTGCCTTCAGCTCAGGGCATGATCCTGGCATTCTGGGATGGAGCCCCGCATCAGGCTCCTCTGCTGAGAGCCTGCTTCTTCCTCTCCCACCCCCTGCTTGTGTTCCCCCTCTCGCTGGCTGTCTCTCTGTCAAAATAAATAAATAAAATCTTAAAAAAAACAACAAAAACAAAAACAAAAAGAATACCCAATGGAGAAAGGGTAGTGTCTTCAACAAATGGTGCTGAGAAAATTGGACAAACAGATGCAGAGTGATGAAATTGGACTACTATCTTGCACCACTCCGAAAAATTAACTCAAAATGGATCAAGGGGTTAAACATAAGACCAGATACTATAAAACTCCTAGAAGAAAACTTAGAAGCAGCTCAACATTGGCCTTGGAAATGATTTTTTGGATATGACACTAACAGCCCAAACAACAACAGCAAAAATCAACAAATGGGGGACTGCATCAAACATAAAAGCTTTTGTACAGCAAAAAAATACAATGGACAAAATAAAAGGCAACCCACAGAATAGGAGAAAAATTTTGCAAACCATATATCAGATAAGGGGATAATACCAAAATATACAACTAATTCATACAACTCAATAGCAAAAACAAAACAAAACAAAAAACCCAAACAGCCTGATTTAAAAATGGGCAGAAGAACTAAACAGACGTTTTTCCAAAAAGATATCCAAATGGCCAACAGGGACATGAAAAGATGCTCACCATCACTCATCATCAGGGGAATGCAAATCAAAAGCATAGAGAGATATCACATTACACCTGTTAGAATGGCTTTCATCAAGAAAACAAGAGATAACAAGTACTGCTGAAGATGTGGAGAAAAGGGAACACTTATACACTGTTGGTGGGGATGCGAATTGGTTCAACCGCTATGGAAAACAATATGAAGGTTCCTCAAAAAATTAGAAATAGATATACCGTAGGATTGAGCAATTCCACCTCTGGCCAAATACCCAAAAGAAATGAAAGAATTTTGAAGAGATATATGCACTTCCGTGTTTACTGCAGCATTATTCACAATAGCCAAGACATGGGAACAACTGAAGTGCCCATCAATGGATGAATGGATAGAGATGTGCCACACACACACACGCACACGCACATGCACACGCACGCACACGCACATGCATGCACGCACGCATGATGGAATAATATTTAGTCATGAGAAAGGAGGACATCCAGACATTTGTGACAACATGGATGGGCCTTGAGCACATTATGCTAAGTGAGATAGAGAAAGACAAGTACTGTGTGATATCGTTTATATGTGGAATTTTAAAAAGCCGAACTTATAAAAACAGTAAAATGGTGGAGACAGGAATTGAGACAGATGTTATTTAAGGGTACAAACTTACAACGAATAGTGAAAAGGCCCTAGAGATCTAATGCACAAAACAGTGACTATAGATAGAAAGATTGTATTATAATCATCAAACTTGATAAAAGACTAGAACTTAGTTATTCCAACTACTAAAGAAAGGATAGTTTTTTTAAAAAATTTAATTTATTTATTTGATAGGGACAGAGAGAGGAGAGAGTGCATGAGTGGGGGGGAGGGGCAGAGGGAGAGGGAGAAGCAGACTCCCCGCTAAGCAGGGAGCCTGACATGGAGCCTGGACCCTGGGATCATGAGCTGAGCTGAAGGCAGTTGCTTAAACAACTGAGCCACCCAGGCGCTCTAAATAGGGGGGTTACCCTAAAAATTACCCTAAAAAGGATAATTATGTAATATGATAGAGGTGATAATCCTCACTACAATGGCAATCATATTATAATATGTAAATGTATGAAATTAACATGCTATATACCTTCAATTTATATGATGTTATATGTCACATATATTTCAATTTTTACAAAATGTTTCACTTTTAGCTTTTCAGATTACCAAGTCATATGAGAAACAGATACGGTCACCTAATTCCTATGCCTAAATTCATCATGCCTGGCCATCCTGGTGATTTTTCATTTTGGACTTGGCCATTTTGGTTGAGTGGTGTAAACGCAGCTTCGAAAATAAGCCACATTAAGTTACCCTGATTAGAGCCACAAAAAAAGCCAGATGACAATACCCAGAATCGTTCTTGAACCCATCAGAGTGCTGAGTGACAGAGGGTTGAAATCTAATGAAGGAGGTACTTTCAAGGAGAGCTGGGGCCTGAGTGCAGGGTCACCTATACCAGAGCGTGGGAGGAAGATGGCGCTGCCAGAAGAATGGGTTAGAAAAATTCAGCTAAAATTGTGAACACATGGCTAGAAGCCGGGCATGGCCAAGAGCTGAGAGCTGCTGATGCAAGAGGAGTTCACACCCACTTGAAGGGTCCTCCCTGTGGAGTCATCTGGTGCTCATGAAAAGAATAGGGGCCGGGAGGGAGGTCAGAGAAAGCTTCCCTGGTGGCACACACTAAAGAACAGGAGCAGGGGCCATGGTGGGAAGGGAAGAAGCCCGACTGACCACTTCTCTGTAAGGAACAGCAGCCTTCCATTACTAGGAGAAGGGCCCAGGACATAGGTAAAAAACCATTACACCCGAAAAAGGGGAATAAAAAGAAAACTTCTACCCCTGGGGGAGAGCCTCGAAACCATCCCAGGACCAGACCTCGAGAAGGCTTCTTCCATCGCAAAGGGTGCAAAATCATTGACAAAGTCCTACACTCAAGTTCCAGGGACATAGAGCCTGCCTAAGCCTGAGGCAAGTCCAAAGTCCAAGTCAACAGGGACATCCCTGTCCCCACCAGGCTAGCAAGTGCTGAATAAGAAGCAACAGCCCTCCACCCCTGCGGAGAGTCTGCCTGGGGTGCAGGCACAGAAGCAAGCCTAAAGTGGAGGATGGAGCAGAGACACTGAGAAAAACCCTCCAGGAGGTCCAGCCCCTCACCACAAACAAAGGGAACACTAGAAGAATTGAAGCTAACCACGGCAACAAGAAAACCAAGCCCGGCTCTACTCCTGACTAGATTGCCTCAATCCCCCACACCTCCTAGCTTAACAGAAGAAGGGGTGCTCGCTTCCAAGCATAAAGAGCATTTACTTCAGTCTCTACGCTCCTTATATAATGTTCAGAATTCAATAAAAAGTTATGAAACTACACGGGCACCTGGCTGGCTCAGTCGGTAGACCATGTGAGTCTTGATCTTGGGGTTGTGAGTTCGAACCCCACATTGGATGTAGAGATTTCTTAAATAAATAAAATCTTTTTTAAAAAAAATTATGAAACCACACAAAAAAGATAAAAAACAGCCGGGTCAAAAGACAATGCAAGCGAAACTGCCTCAGAGATAATCCAGATACAGTCCTATCAAACAAGGAATTTAAAAAACAAGTAACATGTTACAGGCTCTGGTGGAAAACATGGACGACCTGCATGAACAGATAAGAAATTTCAGTGGAGAGATAGAAACTATTAGAGTCAAATGGAAATGTAAGGAAATTGTGAACATGGCGAGAGAGAGGAAGGATATATTTGACAGGCTCATCGGCAGACCCCAAACGGCTGAGAAATAATCATCGTCTTGAAGATGGGTCCATAGAAATTAACCAAGCTGAAATTCAAAAGGAAAAGAACGTGAAAAAAAAAAAAAAGGAAAATAGAACAGAACATCCAAGAAATGTGGAACAATATAAAATGCTCTAATGTATGTATAATTAAAATTCCAAAGAAGAGAGAAAGAACGGGCAGAGGAAACATTTGAAGAGATAATGGGTCAAACCAGAGATCCAAGGCCCTGAGAGAACCACCGTAGGCCGACTAAGCACACACACACCACCTAAACACACCCCATCCAAACTCCTGAAAACCAAGGAGAAAGAGAAGGTCATTAAAATACCAGTAGACCTTTCTTTTTAAAAATTGTAGAGAGCCAGGATATCCGGCCACTAGCCAGCGGCCAATAGCATAACTCATGAGGGAAGGGAAGGCAAGCTGAGGACAAAGCAGAAGCTGACACCCTGCAACCCCTCCCCCCCATGGGATGTATGCAACATTCCTCAGACACTCCTGGCTCCCCTAAGGGACAAAGGAACAGTCCTTACTACCTACAGCCCATTGACAAGTCCTTGAAACAGGCATGGTGACATTCCTCTAGGAACTCAGCTGCCTCCATGTTAATACTTTGCTAAGGGCCAAAGGCAGTCCTGGCCTGACCCCCTCCCCTCCACCAAGATCCTGTCAGTCTACTTTAACGTATAAAAATTCCTTTGGAAATTTCCTTTATCTCTACCCCCCAAGATACGTATTGGCAATCATCCCCCCAGCATATGGCCCACCGATATACATCTGAAGGGTCTCATGACTCAGGTTTTATTAGATGGTAATAAGTGACCCTTTTCCCAACAGTAGCTAGCCCCCTCAAGGTCCCGGAGACCTTGCTTCCAAAATTCCTTGGAGACTTAAACGCTATCCCTAGCCCCCTCCTCACTTGAGGGTATAAAATAGGCCATTCCTCACAACCCCGGGGCAACAGCTCTTTCTGCCCACGGGTCCTGTCCCCGTGCTTTAATAAACCACCATTTTGCACCAAAGATGCCTCAAGAATTCTTTCTTGGCCGTCGGCTCCTGACCCCACTCCACTGAACCTCATGTATATTCCCCAACCTCCTCATAACTGCCCCAGAGGCTATCGTAGACATCGAGACATCTAAATCCTTCTCTTGGCCACCTCACAATTGTCTAGAAGGGTTAAAAAGAAAATTTTTTAAGAAATAGAAATGAATAGATGCCTGAGTGGCTCAGTCGGTGAAGTGTCTGCCTTCACCGGCTGAGCTACAGGCAAGTCCCTTTTCTTTCTGAAGCTCAAAGGTTCCTCCTGCTGAGTTGCCCTGGATGCTGCCTTGGGTTCTGTCACTGGAAAGGCTCCTTCCATTCGAAGCTCAGGGCGTCTTCAGAACCCTCCCACTTGTCTAACAAGCCATGTAGGAACCCCAGGAGCAGGAGACAGTCCTTTGTGACATCTCATTGCATTTTTCAGGACCAAAATACTTCGATGTTGTTCATCACCTCCTTCATCGTGACTTAGGGTTCCTGCTGCCCCGCTGACGACTCTTGTTCCTCTCCCTGAACGCTCACCTATCTTCACCATCCATTAAATACCGGTGTCTGTTCAGCCTTCTGTCCTCAACGTACTTCTCTCTCTTCCAGTCGTTTCCTAACTGGGGAGAGCCTCCCCCAGGACCTGTATCGGAATAGGAAGGGCAACGAGAGGTAGAGGAAAGCTTATTCAGCATGATTATACTTTTATACTTGTAAATTGGACAAACCAATTTCGAAATTTGAGGTAGAATTAAAGGAAGATGAAAAATTTGTTTAAAATGTTTGGCAGTGGGCTTAAAAGAATGGAGAGGGGTGCCTGGCTGCCTCAGTCAGCAGAGCCTGTGACTCTGGATCTTGGGGTTGTGAGTTCAAGCCCCACATCGGGTGTAGAGATTGAGGAGGGAACAGAAGGCAAGCTGAGGACAAAGCGGAAGCTGACACCCCCCAACCCCCAGATGGGATCTGTGTGACATTCCTCATGCACTCCCGGCTGCCCTAAAGCTAAGGAAAGACAGTTAACTTCAAGAGATCACAATCCTGCAAGACTTGAGTCTCCCTCAGTTTACAAACGTCTTAGCGATTTACAAGAACAAAGCGTTTCTATCAATAACCTGGCTTCCAGAAGGGAATGTAGATACAATTCAATGTCCTTATAATCTGCAGCCCATTGACAGATACTTGAAGTGTAATGTTCCTCCAGGAAGTTCCCAACTATCTTACCGTTAATGCCTCGCTAGAGGGAAAAACAACCTTAACTAGACAATGCCAAAGCCTCCAGTATCCTGCCAGTCTTCTTTAACATATGAAAGTTCTTTCAAAAACTCCCTTTTTCCTTACCTCCCCCAACCCCAAAGTATATAATCAGCCACCCCTCACAACCCGGGGCAGCAGCTCTTTCTACCCACAGGTCCTGTCCCCGCGCTTTAATAAACCATCATTTTGCACCAAAGACGTCTCAAGAATTCTTTCTTGGTCGTGGGCTCCGGACTCTACCCCACCGAACCTCACCTATATTCCAAAACCACATCAGGGATTACTTAAAAAAAAAAGTCTTAAAAAGATTTCTTTTGAGAAACATGATTTTGTACTTTCTTTTTTTTTAAAGATTTTATTTATTTATTTGAGAGAGCGAGAGCATGCGCGAGCAAGAGAGAGCATGAGTGGGGGAGGGGCAGAGGGAGAGGGAGAAGCAGGTTCCCTGCTGAGCAGGGAGCCCAACACTGGGCTCCATCCCAGGACCCCAGCCAAAGGCAGACGCCCACGGACTGAGCCACCCAGGTGTCCTTCTTTTTTTTTTTCTAACAGGCTCCAGGCCCAGGGTGGAGCCCAACACCGGGCTTGAACTCATGACCCTGAGATAAGACCTGAGCTGAGATCAAGGGTCAGACACTTCTCTGAGATATCCAGGCACTCTGATCCTGTACATTTCTTATTTCTTCTAGATAATTTTATCCACACCCATGACTCCTTCTACACAGTAGTTCTTAACTGAAGTGATTTTGCCTCCCTGGGGACATTGGTCAATGTCTGGAGACATTTTTTGGTTATTACAAACCAAGGGCTATACTGGGTAGAGGCCAAGGATGCTGCCGAATATTCTCCTACGGACAAAGACTTGGCCGCAAATGTCAATAGTGCTGAGGTCGAGAACCCCTGCCCTGCTCCCTACAGGCTGATGAAGACTCTCAAATCTTTATTTTTACTCAACACTTTTCTCCTGAAGTCTAGAGAAGTATATTCAGCTACCTATTAGATATTGCCTCTTCAACATTTTTTTTTCTAAAAAAAAATTCACTTGTTCCTCCAAACTTGCACTTCTTTCCCTATGAGCTACTCTGTTACCGAAGTCCAAATCCTTCAAGTTATCCTAGGTCCCTTACTCTCCATTCCTATCCAACCAATAATTAAATGTTCTCAGGTTCTTTCCCTCCTGCCGGTTATTAGCAGCATAAAACTTTGAGCAAGTCACTTAATCTCTCCATGCCCTGGTTTTCTCATCTGTGAAATAGGGACGGTCGTAGTTCAACTACCTCACAGGGTTGATGGAAGGATTAAATAAGTTTAAGGGCTTAGTACAAAGCCTGCACGTAGAAAGTGCCATGTCCGTACTGGCTGCTGGTATTACAATTAGTAGAAGTCTTATTTCATGTCCTCATCCGTCCTTGCCTGAATCCCTGAAACACAATCTTAACCAAGCTTTCCTTCTTCCAATCTACCTTCTCTCCTTATCCAAAAACACTTATCAAGCTTTTTCATCGGAAGACATCATTTAACAAATGAGTGGCCATGAACGAGGAGACGATATCTGTAACAGATATATTGGACAAAGGAGTCTTATATCTAGAATCCGTAAGGAACTCCCACAAATCAGGAAGAAGACAGAAAACACAATTAAAAAGTGAGCAAAAGATTTAAACAGACACTTCACAGAAGAGGATATCCACATGGCCAAATAAGCACAGGAAAAAATATCCAACACTACTTACCAGGGAAATGCAAATTAAAAGTACAATGAAATATCCCTATAGACCCCCAGGTGGGCTAGAAGTTAAAATGACACTAGCAGTACCTACGGCAGTTAAAAACAAAACCAAAATTGGCTAACAGATCAAGTCACCACCCTGCTCCAGACCCTTCCGTGACTTCCTGTTGTCTTCAGGATGATAGTCAAGATGGCCTCTGTACCCGCCAGGGTAGCCCAGAGCGCCTGGGAGCCTATCTATCACGGCTGTCCCCACCCCAATCTTGTGCTCCACTGATACCTACCTTCTTGCTGTTCCCTAAATTTGCCACGTGTTGCCCTGTTTTTGCCCATGCTATTTTCTGTGAACAAAGCTATGTCTCAACTCATATGCATTCTTCAAGGCCAAACTCCTTCTTCATAAAGCCCTCCATGAGTTGCACATAGATAAACTGCTGTTTGCAAGAGGAGGAATCATCTAAGAGTTGCTGACTCTCCAGGGACTTCCCTCCCTCCAGAAAGATCTCGCATTCATGAACACATGAAGCCTAATGTGCCATATTTTGGGACCTGGACATTGGAATGATGTAAATGGACTCCCCCCCCCCCCCCCCCCCCCCGCCGAGCTTCGAAATGTAAGCTGTTAGCTGCTCTCTGCTGCCCTCTGCTGAAACAACGTGGGCAATGCGAGTCTCAGCGGCAGGACAAAAAAACTCCGTTTTCAAGAAAACTAAAGAAAGGGGCTCCTGGGTGCCTCAGGTCATAATCCCCCGTCCCCCCCCCCCCCCCGCCCCACTCCGTCCTGGAATTGAGCCCTGGTCGGGCTTCCCTGCTCAGCGGGGAGCCTGCTTCTCCCTCTGCCCCTCTCATCGCTCATGCTTGCTCTCTCTTAAATAAATAAATAAAATATTAAAAAGAAAAAGAAAAGGAAAGGAAAGAAAGATCCGAGTGAGTGGTTTAACACAAAAAACAGCCAGTCTAAGGGACTAGCGAAGTAAGAATAAGTCAGGTTCAGGAGCAAGGAAAACCTGAGAACTCTCTTACTTTAGGCCACTTGCTCTGCTTTTCAGCTTGAATGACTCCTGACATCAGACGTTCAAGAAATACTCTATGGGGCGCCTGGGTGGCACAGCGGTTAAGCGTCTGCCTTCGGCTCAGGGCGTGATCCCAGCGTTCTGGGATCGAGCCCCACATCAGGCTCCTCTGCTATGAGCCTGCTTCTTCCTCTCCCACTCCTCCCACTCCCCCTGCTTGTGTTCCCTCTCTCTCTGGCTGTCTCTACCTCTGTCGAATAAATAAATAAAATCTTTAAAAAAAAAAAAAGAAATACTCTGGCTTTGGGTCCTTAGGGGTGACGGTAGGATTTGAAATTGTAGCCGAAAATTAGGAGTTAGAGCCCAACATTTAAGGTCTGCAGCTCATATAGCTCAGAACCTCCAGCTCAGACCTGCTCTGTCCTTTGTCCACTGTGTCAAGGGCATGGGTCTCCGGTGAGGGTAAAGTTTCAGGGGCCGGCGGGCGGAATACCATCTTAAGCCAAGCATGCTGAGGGCTGCTTCTGGGGAGAGTGAAGCTGCCCTGCTTAGTAGCAAGTAAATATTCCACTAGAACATTTGAAGAACTGAAAAGGAGATCCTAAGTGATTCAAAATTATCTTCCTATCACTGGAAATACATCTACCTTACGGCCTCAGCAAATGAAAGAATCACTTCTACAGTTTCCGGTTCTTTTCCTAAAGCACGATTCAGTTCGAGTCTGTGTCTCTGGTTCTAGCCCAGCCCCCTCCTTCCTGATATCCAACGATCCTGATAACTCACCGGTATGTCCCGCGGGCACCTCAGACCCAGAGTCTCCAAACCTGGACTTATCCTGTCCCCTCAGTGACATCCCAGCTAAATTCCTTCCCACCATATTTCCCACCTCAAGAAGTGGCATGTCCTAAGGCAGAAATCTGGGTATCATCGTGGCTTTCTTCCTCTTTTTCATAATCCACATCTAATTTTGCTAGTTCTCCTTGCTGCATATCTCAACCCCACCACCATCACCTTAGCCAAAGAATTCAAACAGGATTGTGAAGTTTTATCTGCACTCCTGTGTTCCTTGCAGCATTATTCACAATAGCCAAGACATGGAAACAGCACAAATGCCCATCAACAGATAAGTACCGAAAAAATAGTGACATATGCATTTGGTGGAATATTAGGCAGTCTTAAAAAAGAGGGAAATCCTCCAACATGCGACCTCATGAATGAACTTCATAGATGTTAAACTAAGCAAAATACGTCAGTCACAAAAGGACAGATACCGTATGATTCCACTCAAAAGAAGTAAGGAAGGTAGTCAAAATCATAGAATGAGAAAGTACAGAGTGGTTGCTTAGGGTTTGGGAGAATTAGTGTTCCGTGGGTATAGAGTTTTAGTTTTGCAAGATGAGAAAATTCTAAAGATCTGCCGTATAGCAATGCGAATAGATTAAACACTGCTATACGCTGTAAAATGGTTAAGGTGGTAAATTTATGCTCTGTGTTTCTCACCACAATTTTTTCTTAAAGTAGGGAGCTTAATAAAGCAAGTTGTTAGACAAACATCAAAACTCACAAATACGTTTCAGAAGGATCACAGGGTGAACCACGAGAACCAAGCTATAGAAAACCTGGAATATAATAGAGCTGAACGGTGATCAAATTCTCTCAAGGAAGAAAAAGATTTCTAAGCCTGGGGGTAGGGGGGAGGAGGGAAAGATCCTCATAAAACTTTTAAATTTCTGAGTAATACAAAACTAAAGTCAGCTTAAAATAAACTACCAACTGTAAATTTTGAAAAAAAAATTTTTTAAATTATGCCCCCCAAAGAGGTATTTTTATTATACAAGCCATTAAGGAGAAAAATATAGATTGCTTCTTGGCCTTTTGGCTAAGATCAAGTGTAAGGAGAAAAATACAGAGTCTTGAGCAATAGGCAGAGGTGAGGGTACCAACAGACATCCAAAGACATTTGGTTAAACAGACCTTAAATGTCTAAGCGTGCCAGACACTGTCTTAAGTGCTCCCCATCTAATAGAAAGATAAAAGAGGAAATGCAGCCAGTAAATACATGGGAACTGTTCAGATGCACTAGTAATCAAAGAAATGCAAGTTAAAATGATGAGACCCCATTTCTCAGCCAATAAGTTACCAAAGAGTAGAAAAAGAATGTGAAAGCAAACGAACAAAGGGGAGATGAGGGATGAAGGAAACCAAGCAAGACTCTTAACTATAGAGAACACACTGTGGGTTGCCTCAGGGGAGGGGGGGGGCAGGGGATGGGGATAAACAGTACACTTATCGTGTTGAGCGCTGAGTAATGTACAGAATTGTTAAATCACTCTAGTGTACACCTGAAACTAATACAACACTGTATGTTAATTATACTGGAATTAAAATTACAAACTTAATAAAGAGAATGTGGAGGCACCTGGACAGCTCAATCAGTTAAGCTTACAACTCTTGATTTCGGCTCAGGTCATGATCTCAGGGTCCGGAGATCAAGCTCTGCTTGAGGCTCCACGCTCAGCAAGGGGTCTGCTTCTCTCCGGCAAGGGAAGAAGGTCTCAAAGTGGGTTCTGGGACCAGCAAGATCACCATCACCTGGAAACATATTAGAAATGCAAACTCGGGCACCTGGCTGGCTCAGTTGGTAGAGCATATGACTCTTGATCTCAGGGTCGTGAGTGAGTTCAAGCCCTAGGTTGGGTGTAGAGATGACTAAAAAAATAAATGGAAGGAAGGAAGGAAGGAAGGAAGGAAGGAAGGAAGGAAGGAAGGAAGGAAGGCAGGCAAATTCTCAGGCCCACCACAATCAGAAAATCTGAGAGTGAGGCCCATGAGTTTGTACTTTAACAAACCTTCCTGGTGACTCTGGTGCAGCTCAGATTTGAGAAGTACTGACTTACATGAACTAAAGGTCACCTCCTGAGACTGGGAAGAAGCTGGGAAGAGGTCCGGCCTCCATCTATCTGAACAAACTCATGTTCTGTTAGCCAGGGAGAAACGGCTGTGGGGCAGGCAGCCTCCTTCCGGGAGAAAGCCCCTGTCCTGGTGTCGATCATGACCTGAGTCTTTTAAGAATCCAAGTCGAAGGACTAACACTGTCTCTTCCTCTCCACACATTCCTTGAAAATATTTAACATTTTTTTCTCCAACTAAAAAAAATGTGAAAAATGTTGAGTAGCGCGTGCCTATGTGTATGTGGAATTACCGTAAAAAATCAAGTTGCAGAAAACTCTTCTAATACAATATGTAAACAGTATCAGCAACAAATGAACAGAATATAGAGATGTATACAGAGTTATGTGTTTACACAAATATGGATGCATGGGGCAAGTTCTGGAAGGACACAATGTTCTCGGTGGTTACCCCTGAGGAAGGGAGAAAGGTCATTAAGAGTCGCTTTCACTTTTGCTTTATTAAGTCTGAACTGCTTCACTGCTTTAGCACCAAGGGTATATTATCGATTCATGTGCACATTTTCAAACAGGAATGTTGAAAGCGGACAACGACCAAACATTGATGAGAGGGACAAGGACTGAATCTCCAGGGCTGGTTCCGGGCTCCGTTTACACCCCTGCTGAGGCCTCCAAACCCCCTCATCTCCAGAGGGACAGAAGGCACCGAGTAACAAAACCAAATGGTTTTTCCAAACCTTCTTTTGGTGATGCCTTTTAATTTCCTGGGGACTGACTAGTCTGCCTGGGAGTGAAAGCATGAGTTCAGGTTTTCTGATTAATTTTTACATCTTAGAGGTACTAATTTGCTAGCTCTGCTAGAAAATTCCTTCAGTTCCCCGGAGTTGCCCAATGGCCTTCTTTAGGATTTTTAGAAGACAAGGGCTACTGCGTTCTGCAGTGTCTGAAATTACCATTGGAAGCCAGCCTATTTAAGATAGAAGGAGCGCGAAATAATCATTACCTCACTTGAGGAACGAAGAAACAGGGGTTTAGGGAAGAGAAGTGGCTTGACAGCTAGCAGTGGTCCTGCTGAAACCGAAACCTGGATTTCCTTCCTCCTTGGCCAATGTCCTCCCCAAAACCACATCATCAACACTTCTTTTGAAACTTTAAATGGTTGCAAGGCTGGGGCAACTCTAAGTGTGTTCTGACGGGGATAACAAGGTAGGGCATTTATTAGTCGCTCTAGCAAACAGCATCAAAATTCTAGAACCCTCTTTTATGGCAATAAGCTGTATCATGTTAATGAGCACACCCAAAGTAAACAGGCTGTAGCTTAAAGTCACACCACAAAACCAATTTTATTTCTGTGTTGTTTTCTCCACCCAACCCCCTTGCACCTATGACTTCCTGTTGTTTGGAGCTGGCTTTCCTCTTTCCCCACAACCAACTCTGTATATGTCATTGTAGGTGTGTGTTTCCAGACCTCTGTGTGCGTGTCTTCTGCTGTGTGTGTTTTCCAACTACGTTTGAGACTCCGGGTCTGTGAACCTAGGTACCTTTCCTGTAACCTTTTACTCTTCCAGGGTTTTCTCCACATTCTGCTCCCTTGTGTCTCACTCTCTGCCTCCCCCCGCCCCCCGCCACGCACCCGCCACCACCTTCTCTTCGATTCTGCCAGTTTCCTTTTCTGTTTCTTTCCCTCACTTTACTGGACGTGTAACAGTGAATCTTTTTTATTAAATGACTCTGATATCGATTGTATTTACAGTCCAGAGATTACTATATTTTGCTATTAAAATGAACAAGTAGAATGTTTCCTTCAAAAGACAATTACATTTCTTTTTCCTCTCTTTGGGCTTTCATTGTTCTTCCTGGATCAGTGATGCTGACTGAAAAGTGAGGAGTCATCTTTCCTCTAGTTGACACTCACTAAGGCAGAATTGCTTAAGGGAATTGTCTGAGGGAATCTTAGCAAACACAGAGTCCACCTTCTCCTCCCCTGGATGTGGAGACTGAGTTCTGTTGGGATTCAGTGAGTTGTTCAGGGTCACAGAAGGTAGGTCTAGAGTTCCTGGCCTCCCTGTCGGTATTCTCTCTTCATTAAATGCCAAGTTTTCTCCCCTATTCACTAGTAGCTCTTTCCAGAAAGAGAGTTACGTGTCCTTTTAGTTGGTATTCCGTAAATACCTATGTATCCATTAGGATGCCTTTGTCTCCAAGTAGCAAGCTCTGACTTAAACAGGCTTAAACAATAAGGAAATGTATCTCAAATTATGAAAATCTGGGCTGGTTCGGTGACAAGGCCACATTCTACCCCTCCCTTCCTGTCTGCCCTCCTTGGTACTTTGGCTTGGGCCTCATACTGGCCGCCCTCAAAGTCTTACCAATAGCTGCCAGCAAACCTTGAGACATAACGAGCCCTCGTTCATATCTGATGCAAGAGAGACGCCCTCTCTCCCAACAATGACATTTAAAGCCAGTCCTGGGACGCCTGGGTGGCTCAGTCGGTGAAGCGTCTGCCTTCAGCTTGGGTCATGATCCCGGGGTCCTGGGATGGAGCCTCGCATCAGCCTCCCTGCTCAGTGCGGAGCCTGCTTCTCCCTCTGCCTGCCGTTCCCCCTACTTGTGCTCTCTCTCTCTTTCTCTCTGACAAACAAATAAAATATTAAAAAATAAAATAAAATAAAGCCAGTCCTTTCTGCCCGATTGGATCTTTTGGACAATGTCCCCTCTTCCCTCACTTACCCAATAAGAGCCAGGAGAATGCTATCCCCTCATGGCTCAGACCAATCAGGATCCACTTCTGTCTATGGGATGATGTGAGCTCCGGAATCAGATCAGCACTGTATTAGGAAGGAGGAAGGATGGATATTGGTTAGTGTTACTCCCTCATTGTACGTCATATTATACTTGTTAAGTCAACTGAGTCATAGCAATTTTTGAGTTACAGAGAACTCAGAGGTTCCTATGGATCCGAGTTCAAGAAGTCCTTGTTTCCTGGATATCTCAGCAATTGCACCATAGCGCTGAGCTAAGAAAGTTCCCCGAGGTCCGCTGTTTCCTTGCTATTATAATTGTACCCAAACTCTTGGGAGGGAGTGTTGGGTAATGTCTGTCTGGATTTCTTCTTTCCAGTTAAAAGCAACCATCTCCCTTCTTCCTGTGATTGTTCTTGGAGAAGATGAAAATTCTTTCCTTCCCTCTATTTTACAGTCTCTCACACATGTCCACAGAGACTCTATTTTAAAGATTTTGATCTAATCACCATACCCTCAAAGGATCAGGAAATCCTCCAGAAGTTACTAAAGTCGCTAGCTGTGGCACTACTGACACATGGCTACAAATTCTTTGACACTCTGTCCATCAAGAGATGGATCTGTATCTCCTACTCTTGATTTGGGGGGTGCTTATAACTCTTCTTGTTACCAAGTGAACTGGGGAGACCCCAGGCCCTGGGGCCTCGACCCAGCCTATCCCAAAGATGTCACCAAAGGTTCTTGGTCTCCCCTAGAGGAAGAATTCAAGGACAGACAGCACAGTGAACAAGCAACACAAGGGGGAAAGTTGATTAAAGTGAAAAGTACACGCTCAAGATGTGAGGGCCTGTGAGCTCAAAAGATGGCCCCTGCTCCCCCCTAGGGTTGAGTTTTTAGTGTTTTTTGAGTTGTTAACTAGGGGGTAAAATAGTCATTACTTTGGGGCAGGAAGCAGGGTTTTGCACTTTTTCTTCCTTATTGGTCAGGGGTTTCTGTCATGGCCGCAGTCTGAGAGCTGTCTGGTTTGATCTGGCTCTGGTGGAGGGCTTCCAGGAAGGCCTCTGGCTTTCCCGGTAGCGGGCCAGGACTTCCTTGTCGCAGACATCCAGGTCTCCTGTTAGAACCTACCTAACTGCCTACGCTAGCATTTTGACTAGCGGGCTGCTGTGAAAAGTGAAGCCATTCACCATCACGGCCGTTAAGAAAGTTAAATGACCTGCTGATAAGTTCAAGTCTTTCCCTTAAGACAAAGCAAAATCTCCTTTTCTTTCCTTGGTCCCCTGTAGTTACCATCTTCTGACTCTCCTTTCTTACTGTATCACTCAGGGCTCTTGACTACAAGCAACTGTATCAGAATCTAGGTATGTTAAGAAAAGGAAAGGAATTTACTGGGTGGAAACTGGAGGCAGGTCAGCCGCTCCTGCTGCTGTGATGACTGGAGCCAACCATCTCCTTCCCTTATGAATGAATCTCCCTTATAAATGGATAAGTGCCACTTATTCGGGATTCAACATTCCAGAAGAGACAAGTTGGCTAAGCCTAGATCACATGTCTGCTCCTTGGCTTCCTGTCTGAGTCAGCTCAGGCTGCTAGAACAAAGGACCACAGGCCGGGTGGTTTAAAGAACAGAAATTTATTTTCTCACAGTTCTGGAGGCTAACAGTCTGAGACCAAGGTGTTGTCAGGGGTCGTTTTTTCCGAGTCCTCTCTCCTGGGCTTGTAGATGGACATCGTCTCCCTGTGTCTTCACACGGTCTTCCCTCCGTGCCTGTCTGTGTCCTAATCTTCTCTTCTTGGAGGAACACCAGTCATATTGGAATAGGACACATCCTAACAACTTCATTTTAACTTAATGACCTTTCCAAGGTTCTGTCTCCAAATACAGTCACATTCAGAGGTACTGGGGGTTAGAACCTCCACACATAAATTCATGAGGGACACAGTTTAGCACATAACACTGGCCCAAGGCAGGGAAAAGGGCATCTGGCTCGCTTGGCTTATGTAGTAGGAACCAGTCACCACTTCCTATTAAGACTACTCACAGTGGGGGCTTCCTCAAGGGGAAATGAGATGCTGATACGAAGGGGGTAAGGCCCTGGGACAGCCCCGACAAAGGTCCACAATGTCTTCATAATGGAGATTCTCAGAAGGACTAGCAAGTCATGGAAACACTTTTTCACTTCTACTCAATCTTCAACCGAAAGTTATCAAAGTTTCTGTCCCCCAGCCCCAGCTCCTGAAATTGTTCAGGCAAAGGTCATAAACAGTTCCCAAAAGGCCACATTGAAAGGACATCTTGAACTTTCTACAGCACTTAATACTGTTGACTTCTGCCTCCTTAAAGGTCTCTGCTGCCTGGGCTTCCCTATTCTCCTCTCTTCTCTAGCCCCTCCTACGCAATCTCCTTTGTCAGCTGTTCTTCCTTTTCACACTCTGCAAAAGTTGCTGCGTGCCAACCTTGCATCCTTGCTCCCCTTCTCCTGCCCCTCCTTCCCATCTCCTCTACTTCCTTCCCTCACTGGAGCTCCCCTTTTTTCTCACTCAGTCCTCTGATAGAGAGATCTTACCCCTACTGTATCTGAACCTAGGATCTCTGGATGGGCTTCACATGGAACTCCTTAAATTATAGGGAAATGTATGTGTATATTTATTTACATTTTTTCTTAGGAAAAGGACTAAAGCTTTTATCAAAAGTTTAAACACCATGTTGATGCCTCCTAAATCTTGTCTTTTGTCCAGACCTGCCTTCTGAGTCCCCAGGCCACACGCCCAGCTGCCTACTTGGAATCTCCACGCAGAATCACAACTACCTCCAGCTCAGTAAGGTCAAGAGCCGAGATCATGGTCTCCCCAAAGCGCCTGCTGCTCTTCCTCTATTTCTTATGTCCATGAAATGTGTCACCATCCTCCTCATCAACAGATCGACATCTGTGCATCGCCCAGACCCTCCTTCTCTGTTACCC
Source organism: Ursus arctos (assembly GCF_023065955.2). Lineage (NCBI taxonomy): Eukaryota > Metazoa > Chordata > Mammalia > Carnivora > Ursidae > Ursus > Ursus arctos. The sequence goes on from NW_026622874.1 coordinate 60,134,472, forward strand.
TCATAGCCAACCCCTCATCCAAATCCTGTCCGTTCCACCCTCTTCGCGTCTCCCTTAGAGGCTTCCACTGCATTTCCACTTCTTTAACAGGGAATCTCCCCTCGGCTAGACTGTTAAAATAATTTCCCGACTTTTCCCTCCACCTTTGATTTCTCTCCTCTCCAGTTTATTTATTGAACTGCTATCAGAGTCATTTTTATAAAACATAAAACTGATCGTGTCATTCCCCAGCTTAAAATGTTGATGATTGGTTTTACATTTTATAAAAATTATTCTGAAAGCAATCTAAGAAGTCTATACTGTTCACCATGACATGCAAAGTCCTTCGTCATCACTCCATAGATGTTGAATGCTGAGTATGTTTTAGGCACTGTGCTAAATGCTGGGGATACAATATAAACAAGAGGAACAGAGTCCCTGCCCTCAAAGACCTTACCGAAATAGGACGACTACTACAAAGGAGAAGCACAAGCTCGTAAAGGAGTAAGGGGGTGGGGGTGTCACAACTTCATTCAGATCACCAGGGAAGGCCTTCACCAACCATCTTGCACTTTTTTTTTTTTTTTTTTAGATTTTATTCGTTTATCTATTTGGCAGAGAGAGAGCACAAGCCGGGGAAATGGCAGGTGAAGGAAGGAGCAGGCTCCCCAGTGAGCGAGGAGCCCAACGTGGGGCTTGATCCCAGGACCTGAGCCGAAGGCAGGTGCTTAACCCACTGAGCCACCCAGGTGCCCCAAGGAACCAATAATTTTATACGTATTATTTCATTTAAGCTTCACAATGACACCTGGGTGGTTAGTGCCCTTATTGTTAACCCCATTTTACAGATTAGAAAACTGAGGCCTAGATGGAGTAAGAGGTGGAGTTGAGATTCCATCCCAGACTCATCTGAAACCCAGCAGCCTTAACCCTTTATTTATTTATTTTTTTAGATTTTATTTATTTGAGAGAGAGAGCACAAGCAGGGGGAGTAGCAGGCAGAGGGAGAAGCAGGCTCCCCGGTGAGCAGGGAGCCCAACGCAGGGCTCAATCCCAGGACCCTGAGATCATGACCCGAGTTGAAGGCAGACGCCCAGGCCCAAATAACTGAGCCACCCAGACGCCCCACCCTTAACCCTCTAGCTTGTGCTTCTCCTTTCTGGTTCTCACTAATCTTGGGGAGCTATACCCAGCTCTGCAAACACGCCAGCCTATTTCGCCCCATCTTTGCTCATGTCTCTCTATTTCCCTGGAACACCTTTCTCTCAAAACCTCCCTGTTGAACACACCTTTTGTGATCCAATTAAAGTGTTCTCTCTTCCACGTGGACTCCTCCTGCAAATGCCTTCTTTGTGCTCAAAGAGAATTTTGCAAATACTCTCATAGGCCCTATGGCACTGCAGGCGCTTACCTGGTGTCTCCCCTACGCAAGAGTGAGTCCTGGGGGGTGAAAACTCACTGGCCTGGTAATCTCAGAACCTTGTGCTGTGGCTGGCATTTCAGTGTTGAAGGGAAAGTAATGGGGAGAGAGAAAGGGAGAGGGAAAAACAACAACAACAACAACAACAACGAAGGGAGAAAAGAAAAGGCAAGCACGGAGACAAACACTCCAGCGGACGCTATCCCAAGACCATCTGTCCTTTAAACACTGTGCGTTTCAGCCACCCTATAAAATGAGCCCTTGCAACCCCACGCTCCAGCGGAGGCCAGTTCAGTAAGCACTTGATGAAACTCCTGCGGGCCTCCTGCGCTTCCTCGTTCCTATCGCCCATCCTCTGCAGCTGACAATTCCTCCCTCCACATGAAGACCACACACGGAAGATGAGTCACAGGAGACAATGAAACTGCAAAGAAGGCAAACTAAAGTGAACGCCGCGAACCACGAACCCCGAACCGCGAGCCACGGGCAAGAAAGCCACGCAGAACCGTGAAGAACAGAGAGCCTGGGGGTGGGGGGTCCCCCTTCACCTCGGAAACCTTCCACAGCCGGGGGGAGGGGGCACTCTCCGGGCCTAGGTTTCCCAGAGAAGCATGGGAAGTGCCACAGCGTGGGGCTTTACGTTTTCAGATGCTGGTCTGGATTTTGCAAGGTGTAGACGCTTGAGAGGGAGCACTAGAACGGGGCCTGGTTCTTGTCCCCGGCAGATCCTAACCAGGCATCTCACCCGAGGGCCTGTGGGGGAGGGGCTGCTGCAAGAATGCAGGAAGGCGGTGGGTGCACGGGAGGGGGGCACCAATGAACTGTACTAGGAGCAAAGCAAAACAAAATCCTGAGAAGTGGTTTATTATGTGACTTCGGAGTGGACAGGGGCATTGGTCGCAAGCAGTGGTCAGCAGGCACCCGTGCCCGCCCCGCCTCCCCTCTACCGCTGCCAATCCCCACATCTGGCCTTTTCCAAGGCTTTTCCGAGTGAGACCTGTCCCAGATGTCCAGGAACCCAATGGGGCAGTGGCATTGCCAAGCAGAGCCATTTGATTTTCGGTCTGAGACCTGGATTTAAAGTGGGGAGGAGGGTGGGGGGAGAGTACGGAGGTGCATGTGGGGGGGGGTGCATCTAGGGAGGGCAGAACAGGTTCTCAATCTGATAATTTCCTGGCCACTGCACCTCCACCTTTTCCAGTAAGGAGCTCAGGCCAGCCCAGACCTAGTGGGTCCCCGAGGGGCTGAGCTCACCTGAGCTGCTGTGACTCAGCTCAGCCCTGGTAATGGTGGGTGGAAGGTAAAGAGCTCCTGCCTCCCCTCCCCGCTGCCCTTCCCTCTATTCCTCCTTCTCTGCCTTCCCTGCAACCAGCCAGTGACACTGCCCCCTCCCAGGGCCCCATTCCTCCCCCACTGCCTGGGTTTCCTTTAACAGAGGGTGTGAATCTCATGGTCAAATTCATGCTAAGAAGTGCATTGCAGGAGCCAAGGCACACGCATTTTGAATTTTGAAAATATGCTTGTAGAGATAACCCCGGGGTTGGGGGGGAGATGCTTTCTAGTGGTCCGAAGATCTAATGTATGCAGGCAGGTCCAGGCTGCATGGAGCCGGGTCTGGGCAGTGGCAGGGTTCTGAACTAGAACAAGAGAGCCCTCAGTGAATGCTCTCCCTCTGGACTCTCATTCCTGACACCTTGTTTTTGGCACTGAGTGGACCCAAACCCACCAAGTGGGGGAAATATCTTGAGATTTACTGGGAGGCATTCTGACAGACTCTATGTCACTAGACGCCCACCTGTAGACCTATGTGGGCCCCAAGGGGGACATGTCCACCTCAGCTTCTCTTCCAATTTTTTTTTTTTTAAGATTTTAATTTGAGAGAGAGAGAACACACAAGCGGGAGGAGTGGCTGAGGGAGAAGCAGGCTCCCCGCTGAGCAGGGAAGCCCCACACGAGGCTCAAGACTCGATCCCCGGACCCCGGGATCATGACCTGACAGACTCTTCACTGACTGAGCCACCCAGGCGCCCCTGTTCCGGACGTTTTTCCTCCCCTTCCTGCCCCATCATGGGGCTCACTTGTCAGAATTCTGGTTCAGAAATCAGATGACGTTCTGGGAAAAGGAACCTAGAGAGTAATGAGCTGGGGGGTGGGGGGAAAGACTATTTACTTCCTCTCTTCAAGTGAGCTGCGTCCCTTAAGGGCTCAGTGTATCTGCGGTGACTCGTTCGCTCTGATGTGGCAGCATGTGGCAGCTACTGCCCTCAACGGCTCTGCTGCTTCTAGGTGAGTCAGGGTCTCTCGGGCTCAGAGAGAAGCACCCGATGCCCTGGGTTCAGCAGAGCCCACTTTTCAGGCCGGGGGTGGGACCCCTACCCACGTGTAGAGCGCTCGATCGAGCTCCCAGGACAAACCACTGGGGAGCTAGAGATGAGAACGCAGGCTCTGATTTGGGCATAACCAGGAAGCAAAGGGGGACTGGGAGGTCTCTGTTACTTCACCCTGCTGGGGCTCAGTTTCCCTATCTGCAAATTGAAGACTATGGACCAGAGAGATGGTCCCTAAGTTCTGTCTCTTCTGTTCTGACATCCCAGGGTTCGCCTCTAAGGCTTCTGATTTCCACCCTTTTGGGAGGACTTGGGTTCAGGTGGTGTCTCTGGCTTGATTCAGGGGAATTCAGTCTGTACCCTTGTTTTGGGAGTTTGAATAGGGACTAAGGAGGAAGGGAGTGGTGTTGAAAGCAGGGATGCGGGTGACCGACAGGACAGGAGGTGTAGACACTGGCAACGAGAAGGCAGTCAGCGGGGAAGCTAGCCACCCTGTGTACCTTAATTCTTGGCGACACGGGACTCCCAGGGCAGGGGCTGGCCAGGGAACTTGGAGTCCTGCCACACTCCAGCCGCCCTCATCTCCACTTCTGCTCAGTATTGGTTCCACTCTTTTGTCTTGCAGTTTCTGCCGGCGCGCAAGCTGGTGAGTTGGCTTTGTGGTCTTGTGTGGATCGAGTGAGGCACACAGTGCGTGACAGCCACCGGGTGTTGGGAAATGTGCACCGCGTGGGAAACTGTTGGTGCAGGGGTGTCGGGTCCCTTCCCCAGTACAGTCGGGCTTGGCCCTAGGCTTCTCTGGCTAATTTTCCTCTGCATAATGAGAGGCCAGAAATGGGGCTAAGTGCCTTGAAGCCAAGATGCTGTAAGTCTGAGTCACCACCCACCAACTGTGGGTTTGGGATGGGCTGGCTCTGGCCCTGAGCCTCCCCAGGGGTGCCAGTGTAGGGCCTGCTCCCCTCCCTGCCCTAACCCACCTCCTCCTGGCTCCTCAGCAGACCTCCCAAAGGCTGTGGTGGTCCTGGAACCTCCATGGAATAGGATCCTCACGTTGGACAGTGTGACTCTGAAGTGCCAGGGGGCCCAGTCCCCTGGGGACGATTCCACCCAGTGGCTGCACAATGGGACCCTCATCTCAAGTCAGACCAGCTATTTCATCAAAGCCGCCAGCGTTGAAAACAGTGGCGAGTACAGGTGCCGGACGGACCTCTCTGAACTCAGTGACCCCGTGCAGTTGGAAGTCCACGTGGGTGAGTGGGCGAAGGGGGAGAGGGGAGGCTCACCCACAAAGGGTGAAAGCAGAAGACTTGAGAAGACCCAGGTCTGCAGGGCACAGTCCCAGCGGCCACCGTCCACATAGAATGTACCCAATAGAATGCGTCTCCTGAGGGACAGGCCGTGCCGTTAGCACCACTAATATTTATTGAATAAGTTAATGAATCTGTTTTTGTGACCTCCACCTCCTTCTGACTCTCAGCCGTACAATGCCCTAGGTGGCCCTCCAAACCCTTCCGAACGGCCTAGGGTCCTATCTCCCCTCTCTCCCCATCAGTGCCACACGCAAACTGAAACTTCAGCATAAATCTCCTAGTGGGATAGAAACGTGTTCAGCCCGCCCACGGGTCATGGAACGGAAGTCTTAAGCATTGCTGACAGAATGCGGGCATCAGAAGCAGGTGAGGGGAGGATGCCAGAGGCAGGGATGTGTCCTGCTGTCCCTGGAACCCCACCACCTGGCCTGGTACGTGCAGTGTCACCTCGCAAGCCTGACGCTACCTCAGTGACTGCCTCAGTTGCACGATGTGTGCGGGTGGAAGGAGCCTGGAGGGGAAGGAGGGCTATCGGAGGTGGGCTTGCAAAGAGTTCACGGAACTGGGCTTCTGAAGCTGATCTCTGTGGCTCCTTAGCCGCTGCCTGCCACGTGGCTGACACGGTCTTCATGCTACAGAGTTACGGGGGGAACATGTGTTCTCTAGCTAGGTGAGAAGTGGCCACCTTAGACCAAATATAAGGGGGAATTACCAACAGGAAGCAATAGAAAAGTCAAGCCTGAGAGCTGTTAGCTTGCCGCGGATTTCGATCTAGAAGCTGGCTTTGGAAGTCCCATTGATGAGGACTGTACTAAACTGTGACCACGAGCATTAACTTTGCCAGGAAGAACTTTCGATCATCTTTTAAGGCTCATTTCACTTAGCTCCTCCTCTGAGAAGTCCTCTCTATTCCACTCTCTTTGGCCCAGAGGCCTTTGTTCTTAGCCTGTTATAGCTCATTGCGTTGGAATGATTTCTGCGTCTGTGTTTTTCTATGTTGGGTCTACAGATTCTTTGAGGTTAGGGATCCGGTGTCTTCGTCATCGGGTATCCCCAGACGGCACAACACCTGGAACATAGCGAGCGCTCGGTCAAAGCTGCGCTGAATGGATGTACGTACGGACAGATTAGAGCAGGAGTGCTCCCCCAAAGGCACCAGACTCCATATATGTATTCTTATAACGTGATCTTATGATAACAATGATTCATCTCTCTGCTGAAAAAGTAAGTGCATATATGGGCACACGGCCTTTTTGGATAAATAGCTCTTCATAAGTAATCAAGGTTACCTTCTGTTTGGCAGACCTCCCTAGTAGAGAATTTTCGGGTCTACCAATTTTGTTTAGCATAAGGTAGTAGATTTTTTAGATTATGGGAAGTTTTATTGTTCTGTTCTTATTACAGACGTCATTCGGGTTCAATTGCTAAAATATAGAAAAGTAAAAGGGAGAAAATTAAGATAACCTCTAGTCCTCAGAGAAAAGCCCTGCTAATATGTAAGCACATTTTCTTTTTTTTTCTGTGCTTATCTGCTTTTTATATTCTGTCTTTTTAACTCACCATTATCTCGTGAATGTTTTCTTGTGTCATTTAAAAATTTATCTGCAATATCATCTTTAATTATTTCGGTCAGCCTCCTGACCGTGACTTCCTGTTCCCTCCCTGTGAAATCTGATTACTTGACAAGACAGTTGTGAGAACAAGTATCCTGGTGATATAAGAATTTTCTGTCTTGAAGACTTTGCTCAGTGATAAAGATGGCCTCGCTGAGGCCCTGGAGCCCTTCAGAAAGCACCAGCCACCATGAGCGCTACCGTCATGCCCTTCTTTCCCGTCCTTGACTTTTATTGCGAGTTCTGCTTCACAGTGTCTGTAGCCACTCCAGTGGCGACCCAGTGACCTTATTCCTGACTGGCTGCAAGAGTCTGTCAATATTCCCTCAACTGTCTATTCCTTCTGAAGTCTACCTTTCCTTTGTTGTTGTTGGGTTTTTTTAAGGATTTTATTTATTTATTTGAGAGAGAGAGAGAGCACAAGCACGGAGAGCAGCAGGCAGAGGGAGAGGGAGAAGCAGACTCCCCACCGAGCAGGGATCCCAAGGTGGGGCTGGATCCCAGGATCCCAGGATCATGACCTGAGCGGAAGGCAGACGCTTCACCAACTGAGCCACCCAGGCACCCCTCTACCTTTCCTTTAAGGGAACAAATCATCATTTCTTTTTTAGGATTTAAATTATTTATTTATTTAATTATTGAGAGAAAGAAAGGGAGCGCATGCATGGGGGGAGGGGCAGAGGAAGAGGGAGAGAGAGAATCTCCAGCTGACTCCATGCTCAGCATGGAGCCCGATGTGGGGCTCTGTCCCACGACCCAGAGGTCATGGCCTGAGCCAGATGCAAGAGTCAGACACTCAACCCGCACGCCCAGGTGCCCCACAAACCATCATTTTCAAATGCAATTTATTCTTTGACTTAGAACTTACAGTGGCTGCTTATTATCTGCCACAGCAAAATCCCAGCGTAGCCCTAAGGACCCAGCAGATGGCTTCCCACCTACCTCTTCCCTTAGTCCCTCTGCTCTACCCTTATGGTTTGATCTGCGTGTCCCTCTTCCCCATTAGACAAAAAGGCTTGGTGGGCCGTGAGTTTTCTTGCGGGGCCCAGGTGGCTTCTTCCCCAAGGGAGCTCTGCAGGGATGGCTCCCAGGCTGGCTCTCCATGACGCCCCAGGATCTGGGTGGTGAGCGTCCCCTTCCCAAGGTCTTTGCTCTGGTTGCTGAAGCCTCCTGGGCCTGTGCTGTCTGTGTCTTTCAGGCTGGCTGCTGCTCCAGGCCCCTCGGCAGGTGTTCCAGGAGGGGGAGCCCCTGCAGCTGACATGCCACAGCTGGCAGAACAGGCCCATACGGAACGTCCAATTTTTCCAGAACGGAAGAAGCAGGAAGTTTTCTCATACAGATTCTGAGTTCCACATTCCAGCAGCAGCAAGCAAACACAGCGGCTCCTACTTCTGCAGGGCGCTTATCGGGAAGAAAAACGAGTCTTCAGAAGCTGTGGACATCATCATTCAAGGTAAGAGCTGTGCAGCCCTCAAGGGTCCAGAACCCCCTGGGCATGGAGTCTGCATTCACACTGTGAAGATGAGTGGAGAGGAGAATCTGGACTATTCCGCAGGCTTCTTTACAAGGGGTTCTGAGGGGTGTCATTGACTCCATATGAACAGAAGCCACATTTCCTGCCCCATAAACACACCCGTCCTTCCTTACCCCAGTCAAACTATGCCCACAATGTTATGTGTCCCTACAGTGCTCACCCGTCTTCACCTGCCCTCCTTTCCTCTCCAAGCCTCAAGTCTCAGCCAAAAGCCAATCTGGTGGGCGTCCCTCACTTCCTCACAGAGAGGGCATAGAAACCGAGTCTTGGCTCTGCTGCTCATTAATCATGTGACAGTGGGTAAACCATTAGTCTCTCTGAATCTCAAGTTCCTCTTCTGTAACAAGATGAGTTGACGTTTATTGGGCACCGCTCCGCGTGCTCCTTTCCATGCACCCACTTTGACCATCAATCACAGTTGCCCCTCACAGCAACCTACGAGGTTATAGGTAGTATTGAGTCTACTTTACAGATGGAGCAACTGTAACTGAGGGGAGGGGGGGTTGTTAATGTGTCTTTAAGATCACACCGAAGATTCAAAGACCTTTATATTTATTTAAGAATTGGACAGATGCCAAATTTCTGCCTTAACAAGTATCATTTTTCTCATCCCTCTGCTTCTCCCATTAGGTCCAGCAGTTCCATCCACCTCAACATCCCTTCTACATTGGCCCCAAATCCCTTTCTCCCTGGTGATGGCACTTCTATTTGCAGTGGACACGGGGCTGTATTTTGCTGTGCAGAGAGACCTTCACAGCTCAATGGGGGCCTGGAAAAACAGCAAAGTCTCCTGGAGTCAGGGCCCTTAGGACAAATGGAGGTAGTAAAAGCAGCACCTCTGAGCCTCTTTCTGGATTCACAACCCCATCATCCTCAACAGGCAGCTCTGGGAGCAGCAGGAAAACCACACCTCAGGATCTAGGCTGAGGGTCATCCACTCAACTCCATTTCTCTTGGTCTCTGCTGGAAAGGAAGGATCTGTGATCTCTAGGGGCCACCCATGAAACCCCAGTGAGTAGACACAGTACTCAGAATTGAAGTCTCAGAGCTACCCAGATACTTCCTCTGCACAGCTGTCTGTCACAGCAAAACCACAATGCAATCTCTGGATGGTGACCCAATGTATGAACTTGTTCTTAAATACCAGGATAAGTAGATAAGAGAATTATGGCCGAGGGCCAGCTGGGTAGTGGTCTACACCTGTTGCTGCAGGGCTGGTTGCCTTTCAGGCACCCTAAAACCCCTTCTAGACAGATTGTGGGGGGTATCAAGGGTCTAGGGGAGACAGCAGAACCAGTGAGGGGAGTGGCTAAGAGAGAACAAGGCAGTCCAGGACGGACCAGGGGAGACCCCTGCCTGGGCTGTCTTCCTAGAACGTGAGTGGTGGTGTCGGTCACAGAAAAATCACAGGGGTGATGTAGAATTGGTTTTTCGGGGGATCCCCTGTCAGAACTGGGATGGTGTGTGAGTATTTAATGATGAACGCTCTTGAGGTCATGAGTAGCGAATGTTCCCAGAAGGCGGTTGGGGATTGGAGGGTCTTGGAAAAGAAAACGCAGAACAAACTCTCCGTCCGTAGGAAAGGGACCACATTGCTGGCCCAGATTAAGCTCATTGAACAGAGATCTCTCTGGGTCCGAACTGAGAAAGCATGGCAGGGAAGAGTCAACAACAGCTGCTCGGGAGGCAATGGGCAGGAGGTGAGGACATTTGCAGGCCAGGATAGCAGGCATCAGAGAGAGGAGATGCGGGGACTATCGCCAGCTTTCTGCTTCAGTATTTAATACGCTCCAGCTGCAGCTGCACATCCTTCATCCAACAAATGCTGGATGAGCGGTCCTAAACGTGCTCGACCCTGCTGAGTTAAACCGGGAACATTTGAAATCCCTTGGCCTGTCAGTGACGATGGAGTGGGGGTCGGGTCACGAGTGTTGCTTATGGAAGAAAGCTTAGCTGTCTCTTTCTGTACTGGAAGCTTTAAACAGAACATTTCTTGATTCCAATAAAGCATTGAACAAGATCTCGCATGCTGCTCTCAGGAGATGAAAAAACCATGATGATAAGACCTGAATGTTTGTAAAATCCATTTTTCCTCCTGTTGTCCGAAAATCTACCAGGGATGAGTCTGGGTAACAAAATCATATCCACACAGCTCACATGAATCAACCCGTTGCAGACTCACCAGTCTTGCTGAGGCAACTGGGTAAAAGGGACTTTTACAGGTGGTGTGGGATGGGAGGGTGGGTGGCTGTTAGAGTTAGTTCCGAGCAGGTGGTGGGCAGGAGAAGGCACCCCCAGGAAGGAGATAGGGGCCTGCACAGAGGTATGGGGTCAGCCTCGTTCGTTGTGTCTGTCAGTTACGAGCTATATGCCAACATGATTCGAGCCTGATGTCTGAATATTAAATGAGATCCAGACATGAGGCAAGCGCATCGGGAAACCCCAGACATTCAGCTCACATCTAGGGGGCCTGGGCGGCTCAGTCCGTTGGGTGTCTGCCTTCCGCTCAGGTCATGATCCAGGAGTCCAGGATCAGGGGGTGGGGGGAGGCTCTTCTTCTCCCTCTGCCCCTCACCCCGCTCTCATGCTTGCGCTCTCTCTTTCTTGCAAATAAACAAATAAATACAATCTTCAACTCACATCTATTTAGTACCTATGATGCCCGGAGCTTGGGTTCAGGTGCTGAAGATAGATGAACCCGGCGGAGTCGTTCCTGCAGGAGCATGCATTCTGGGGAGAAAAGCCCCGAGGAGAGAACAGAGAACAGTCTGCAGAGAACGGGCTCAGTTTCGTGGTGGTGGAGGAGGAGTGAGAGTTTGCCAGGCAAAGGGGACGGACACTGAAGGTCTGTGGGCAAAGATTCAAAAGCCAGAGTAGGACTCAAGCAAGTAGTTCAGCTGCTTTCCAGGGTAAAGAGCCAGCGAGGGCGAGGAGCCAGGTCAGGGCCGGATCCTGAAAGGCACTGCCGCCCAAGCTAAGGAGAGCCCCGCCGGCCAAGCAAGCCATTGAGGGATTTTAAGAACAAGTTTGCATTTTAGGAAGGCTCTCTGGCAGCTACGTGGAGGAAGGAAGGGAGAGGGGAGCTGAAGACAGGAACCCCCCTGGAAAGCTGGGTGGTTACCGCAGTAACCCAAGGCGGAAGCGGTGAGGAAGTAAAAGGCAGCGAGGCCGGAGAGGAAGGCGCCTCCTGAAAAGGTATTCAGAAGGCCGACTCCAGACACGGGTAACCGGTAGGACTCAGCATGACTAAGGGCCCGGTTCCGGACACGCCTGTTTCAGGAGTTCGGAAATCCAAGCACAGAGGCAAGGCAGGCACAGAGGTGCTAACGAATTCATCTCTGGCTTATCAGCACTTGCCTCCTCTGGTCGGCAACCATTTTTAAAACATCAATTTCATGGGACAGTTTTCGTAGGACCTAAGTCAAGCCGCTAAAAGGCTTGCTGCCACCTGCGGCGCAGACCATGCAGACCGATGGCCCGGGCGCCCGGCGGGAGGGTGAGAGCCGGACCGAGTCAAGACCTCCGCGGCTTCCGCGTCCCAGGGGGCCACACCCTGGGGTTCAAAACGCTCAAACCCCGTCCCTGGGTGGGCTCGAACCACCAACCTTTCGGTTAACAGCCGAACGCGCTAACCGATTGCGCCACAGAGACAGGCGAAAGCGGCTGCTTCTGCCAAGTCAGTTCACGGCAGAGAATGTTCGCACAGCTTCCTCCTGCGCCCCCAAACGGGGCGGGGGCTGGCGCGGGCGCCCGTGGGGCGGTCCCCTTGCGGCGCCCCGGGAGGCCCGAGTGAAGCAGGGTTTCTCCCTCGGCGCTGGCACCTGCTTCGACCTGGGACGGGCCTCAGTGTTCCCCCAGACGAGGCCGAACAGCCGAGCAGCCGAGGTCTCCGGGGAAGCCAAACGAAGGCTCTCTGCGGGCTCGCGAGTTCACTTGTTTTTGCTCCTGGAAGTGCAGTCCACTTTTTTTTCTTTTTTCTTTTTTTGGCTGATCTAACAATTTATGTGTTCGTGTCAGCTCGTTATTGTGAGTATTTAAAACACGGCATCACGGGTCCGATCCTGCCGGGCAGAATGAAATGTTTAAGCAACGGAGCCTAATAGACCAATACGAATCTCCAGCCCCCCCACCAGCGTGTTAGGCACCCGGACAGAACACGGAGTTTATAAATGCCGGGAACTTAAGGACTTTAGCCCTGAAATAGCCGAATCTAAATATCCGAGGGCAGAGGCCGCGCATCCAACATCATCAGCCCGGGGATCGCGGCCAGGGCTGGGCCTCCTCTCCTCTCCTGCCTGGACGGAAGCTCCTCTCTTGGTTCTTGGCCCATTTCGCCGCCACAGGCACACCTACCCCCTCTACTACCGTTCTTTGCCGCACCCAGGCACCCACAGTGTGTGGCTGGTCGGGGGGACCCCTCCCCAGCCTCCACCCAGAACCTGCTCTTCCTTCTGCACCACCGTCCGCTACTTAGTGGGCTCCAGTGTAGGTGCAGGTCAGAGTTTCCAGTGCCGTTGGGTGGAATCTGTGTACAACGAATACAGATAAGGGCAGGTGCAAGTGTGTGTGTGTGTGTGTGTGTGTGTGTGTGTGTGCGCGCGCGCGCGCATCTCAGAAAACTTCGCCAAATGATCTCTGCATTAAGACTACCTTTGTTTTTTTTACACTTTAAAAGTTTGTTTTTAAATGTTCTTTTTAAAATTATGGTGAGGCTAGGTGATAGTTGCGGCTGTGGTTGTCTTATAAATTTCCTAACTTAGCAAAATAAAAAGCTGGCAACTCTATATTGACCACTAACATTTTACTCGTCTGTGAAGTGCAAGTTTGGGAACAAGTTCGCTCACCTTCACCTCTTTTATTGCGTTGGCAGCAGGAATTAAAAATTACTTTCCAGTTTATTCTAAATACACGTTTCCTGCACTTCCCTTTGTGTGTACACATAAGAGCAGTCCAAAGGAAAGCAAAACAAAAACAAAAACAAAAACAAAACTGAGGCATGAAAAAGAAAGTACAAAATGGGATGGTGAAATAAATCCAAATATGTCAGTAATCACAATATATAGACATGGAGAAAATTTGCCAGTTAAAGTGGATTTTTTAAAAATAGATTTTATCCTGTTTTAGAAAAATGACATTAAAACATTAAACAAAAAACCAGAAAGATTGAATGAAAAAGAATGGAAAAAAGATATGCCAGGAATACTCCAACAAAAAGAAAGTTGGCATATAGCTATATAGTATCAGACAGAATAAAGTTTAAGAAATGATACATCACAAGGGATGGAGATGGTCGCGAGATGATAATAAAAGATTATGCTTATGATGAACATATAATAATTCTAAAAACATATGTATTAATAAAATAACATGAAAATATAAGAGCAGGAATTATTTGACCTACAAGGGAAAATTGACAAATTTAATTACAGTGAATATTCAAATTCTGTGGTGAGGGAATTCAACATACTACTTTGAGCATTCGACTGGTCAAGCAGAGAAAAAAAAATTAAGCATAGGAACACGATAAGCTTGGTTTAATATATATTTACAACTCAGCAACCAATGATTTTTGGTTATACATTCTTCTCAAATGAATATAGAACATTTACAAAAATTGGCTCTGTATGAGGCCATAAAACAAGTCTTAACGTATATCATGGAATCGGAACTATATAGAACACATTCTTTGAACATAATGCAATTTAACTCAAAAATCAATTTAAAACCCTCATATATGTGGAAAATTTAAAACCCATGCTTTTTAAATACCTCATGAATCAAAGAGAAATTGAATGGAAACTGAAAAATACTTAGATTGAGTAGTAATAAAAATATAACACACCCAAATCTTGGATTGTTCAAAGTTTTACATGTGCACTAGGGAAAAGGAACACTCCACCAACCTTCAGTGTTTAGCATATGTATTAAGCAGTGTTTTCTGTTACAAAAAAACCCCAAAAACAAAACACAACAACAACAGACAACTTTTGGAATGCAATTAATCCTGTTACAAGGAGGGAAAAGTACAGGCAGTTACATTCTGATTGGTCAGGGCCATACCAGCTAACTCCCCTCAAAAAGAGTCATCTTCTAGGGTCTGCTTTGGCTCTCCCTAGACACCCCAGAAAGTCAGTCCCCATACCACTGCTGGCCAACTCTAGGAAACTCTACATGGGCCCTGCCCAGAGGCCACTCAATGCCTCCCGACCAGCAGGTCCAATTTAAGCCAACCTACTTCGAGTCCTGGTTATAGGTGCCTGTCCCTGTTTGTCTCCCAGGACAGGGCCACCTGGACCCCGATCCACTTAACAAGAGCCCAGGGACAGTTTGGCCCCCCAAGACCGTGGCTGCCCACTACCACTCAGTACTACTCTGTAGTCACCCTTGTTTGTGGCCACTTGTGAGAACTGAAGCCTCCACCCAACCTTGGTACCAAGAGTTAGGAAATAACAGACAGCAGGTCACACTGACAGCATCAGCCAGGTGTTGAGGCCTCTGCTGGCACTGGTGGCCGTCCTGTGGTAGGAGGGAGGCTGTGAGGCAGCCTGGACCATGGGGGAAAGGTGGGGTGCAAGGGTGACTGAGGGGCAGGCGCCCCTTTTCCCCATCTGCATTGTATTTTACCTTCAATTCATGGGACAAGGTTGTCTTTTTTTAAACCCCAAACATCCTCCCACCATTAATAATTGTTTTAGTAATAAAAAAGATAATGAATGCTTACTCATTGCCAACCACCATTCTAAACATTTATTAACTCATTTGAGAATTATAATTATCATCATTATCCCTTTTTACATATGAGGAAATGGAGACAGAGAGCCAGGATTCAAACACAGGCAGCACAACAGAGTCCCCACCTCACAACAGTATTATGTGTGTTGCCTCAGCCAGGCTGAGTGGCTGTGGTCAACCTAGTTACACATATCATTCCAATAAATGATTGTTGTGTAATAGAGAAAACAGATGTATAAAACCCCCAGACAATAGTTTTTTTAAGATTTTATGTATTTATTTATTTAAAGTGTGAGACGGGAGGGGGGCAGAGGGAGAGTGAGAGAAAGAATCCCACGCAGACTCCAAGATGGAGTCAAAACTGTCTTGGAAATTAGAGTGGGACATCACTCACAGAGCTGAATATCAAAAACATGAGCAAGAAAAGACAAGAAGGGACAGCAGCATAAAAGAATGTAAGCCATTGACTCCTGGTCATTCACAACATCCAAGAGGAAGCTTGATATCTTCTGGTTTCACCATTGTCTTATGGATCCGAGCTGGGAGTGGAGTCGAGTATGTTCCAGACTTTGTGTTTTGCTTTGTTTGAGAGGGAGGGATGGGTGCGTAGCCGTCAATGATGTCATTTCAAATCAGTGGTTGAGGGGCGGGCTATTCAATGAATGAAATGGAGAACGCTCAGGTGAAGGGTTGGGAATGGAGCTATAGACTTACCCCATGTTATATCTCAAAATAATTTCAAAAAGAATTAAAGGGATAATACCAAAAAGCAAAAGGAAACAAAGTTACTATAAGAAAATAAAGGCAAAAACTGATCAGATATTGGGGTGGGAAGGAGTTTTCTATGTATGAAAACAAGTTTAAAAACTACCAGGGGAAGTATTTGACCACATAAAAATTAGAAATTTCTGAAGTTCAAAAACATTATGAATAAAATTAAAAAGCAATTTCACTTTCCATCACGGTGGAGGAGCTTGCATGGGGCTAACCACTCCATAGATAACAATTATAAACTCTAGACAAAATATTTTTTAAAAAATCTGTAAGGCATTGGATAGCAATCAAATCAGATTGAAAATAAAGAGCATTCAATCCCGGAAAGAAGGAATCGCTGTGGGTAAGATCCTCATCCTGAGAGCCCTCGCCAGGAAACGAGACTTGGGCACTTTAAATGATGCAGAAAACTAGTCTCATACCCACGCATTGATTGAGGTAGGGCCCAGGGCTTCCAGACTGGCTGGAAATTGAAGTCAGACTCGAAAGAGATAGTCTCATTCCGGAAAACCAAATCTGCAAATCAAGCTGTCTTATCTTTGGCTCACCCTTGAACTGAGCGTGTACGGAGCACAGATTTCACAGAGGTCATGGTGAAAGTAAGTGCTGGGGGCGAAAGAGTACCCAGCAGAGATTTCAAGAGCTGCCCCACCAGAAGAGCCAGAAAAACACTGCAGCAACAAAAATGCTCAAAAACAGGAGATTCATTAAAGAAATGATGATGTGGCCACTTAATATAGCACAACGAAGCCATTAAAATAACGTTTTAGACTAACATTTAATGAATTTAGAAACAGTCACATTTTAAAGTAAACACTCAAGTAGATTAAAAAACGATATGCACAATGTGATTCCAGCTTTGCATTTAAAAAAATGCCCAAGAGATAAACACACAGCAAAATATCAATAGGGATTTCCTGGGTGATGGAAATACGGATGCCTCTTCTTTCTTTGTGGTTTGCTTATCTCCCATATTTTCTACAACGACTATATCTTCCTCTTATATTCAGGAAAGACAGTATCTTTTAAAGCATGAGCGTACACTGTGTGCCAGCTGCGAGTGCAGGGCACAACTTCAAAGGACTTTAGCCCCAAAGGGTCTCAAAACTGCTTTCCACGTTACAGGTGAAGAAACCGAAGCCCAGAGAAAAAGGGCTTGCGCTAAAGCAAACAGCCGCCTAGTGATGAAAGGACAGGTATGCTGATTCTCAGACTAGAGCCCATTTCTGTTTGCTCACCTTGGTTGTCGTAAGGCAGCAGAAAGAACGCGAACTTTTGAGAACGTGGGCTGGCCACAGCTGGATAGCGATATACCCCGGAGAAAGAAAGGAGGAGCGCCTGGTAAGACGTGGGTGTGGGGGACGGCAAGAAGGAGAGTGAAAATTTGGAATACAAGGCTCAAGGTAGAGCCTGGATCCTGGAATTCTCTTCCAGTGGCAGCAAGAAATCATGGGGATGGAAGAAGTTAAACCTAGTGGCAGGCCTCTTCGGCGGTCCATTAGGTGGAAACTTGTTTGCAGGGTTAAGAACCAGGGTCAAAATAACCGCACCCACCAGTTCTCCTGCCCATCATCCAGCAAACAAATTCACATGTGACAACCATAATCATGGGGAGAACCTAAAATTATCGAGGAATACCTTTTGTTTCTGAAGTAAGCGAGAATGTAGAGCAAGGAAGAGACAAAAAGATGCCTTATGTCTCCCCGTCGGGGAATCGAACCCCGGTCTCCCGCGTGACAGGCGGGGATACTCACCACTATACTAACGAGGAAAACCGCAGGTCACTGTCAGAAATCTTTCTTTAGGAAGTTACTTCAAAGTTGCCGGGCCAATTTCTTCCGTGAAAGAAGGTTGAGTGCTGGCAACACTGTGCCTTTACTGCCTCGACAGGCACGTTACAATCGACAAGATGAAAACCCCACGTGTAATTTAAAATTTCTTGCAGCCACATTAAAAAGAAACATGTAATAATTTTACTACTACATCTTATGTAACCCAAGATTTCCAAAATATTGTTTCAACATGTAGCTAATATAAAAAGATTTTTTTTTCGTACTTAGTTTTCAAACCAGTATGTATTGTACACTCACAGCACTTTTCATCTCGGGCGTTAAATTTTCATTTGCAAACTTGATCCGTACTTAGATTTCATAATGTTTACAGTTGAAAAAGTGGATTCATATATCCAAGTTGCTCCGACCGTACTTAAACTTTCTCCAGAAGCTAAACTGAGCATCTTTTTAAAATGTTCCATTTATTGACTTCAAATAATGGATCTGCTTACTGACGTAGACCTGCAAGTGCGGTTCCCCGCAGGGCCCCGGCGAGGACATCTCGCACCTGCACGCCGGCCGGAGAGACTCGGAACCCAGACGGGTTGGTTCCTCTGCAGGTGGAAGCGCTTAAAGGCAGGCGGGAAGGAAACGCAGAGAGGAAAGAGGTCAGAGGCGAACTCCGCCCAAACGCAGCTGGGCGGGGAAAGGGGTTCTTCAGCGACAGACCAGCGGGGCGAGAAAAAGCAGCGCCCGCAGTTCCTAGTTTGGGCCCAGGCTTTAAAAAAAGCAACCCCGAGCACTCTTCCTGGAAAAAGTATAGTTTGCGTTGGCCGGGAATCGAACCCGGGTCAACTGCTTGGAAGGCAGCTATGCTCACCACTATACCACCAACGCTGACGTTATAAGTTTTCAAAATTTCATATATAAGGAAAGTAAAGGCCGCAAATTTTTCTCACCCTGGTGTTCTATAATCCCGAGGCACACGGAGCCTTCCCTTCGCGAGGATGGAGCCCGATCTTACTCCTAGCCGGTCACCCAGCCACGGAGGCCGGGGAGGGTTCGCGGAGCACCGCGGGAAAGCCGAAGCGTCGCATGGCCCGGAGATTTTCACCTCCGCCTGCTCTGATCCGCACTTCCAGCTCCGCCGCCTGCGCGCCCCAGCGCTGGATCCGCCGGGTGTGGGATTCCGTACCGGCGATTTGGGGCTGAGGGTGCAAGGGAGACCGGCCGGAAAAGGCGCCAGGAAAAATGGATCTTTACAGTTTAGGATGGTGAAGTAGGAAGGAGGAGTCAGAGACAGTTTTATCCTCCGTACTTTGCCAAGGACCCCAGGGAGAGTTCTGGTTTTATTTAAAACGATAAACGCAGCATCGCTATAACGTGACGTCATGAAACAGCACTGTGGGGTAATCTGAAAGTGAAATAAGAAAAGGTTGGGTTTCCGTGTCAGGATGGCCGAGCGGTCTAAGGCGCTGCGTTCAGGTCGCAGTCTCCCCTGGAGGCGTGGGTTCGAATCCCACTTCTGACAAAACACTGACTTTTTGTTCTGTGGGTGTTTTGTTTTTAACGATTTTATTTATTTATTCAACAGAGATAGAGACAGCCAGCGAGAGAGGGAACACAAGCAGGGGGAGTGGGAGAGGAAGAAGCAGGCTCATAGCGGAGGAGCCTGATGTGGGGTGTGGGGTTTTTTTTTTTACCTTTTTTTCCACCAACAAATACAATTGAATTCATGGAGAAAGGAGTATTGATTAAGCGACACCTTTTTGTCCTGCGTATCTATATATGAATATTATGCTTCACTGTGAATACGGGACTGAATCTATTCTTTTCTATATTGTACGCAGGAGACTGGTTTTTGAAAACAGGAAGCAGTTGAGATCTATACCTAACTATGAAAAAAATATTTTGAGCCCTTTCTAATGTGCCCAGCACACTAGGGCAGGCAGATATCAAAGTCTCCTCCGACTGAACAAGGCAAAGCTCTCAGATCCTTTCATTTGCTAACTTGGCCGGAGTCTTCTAATGCTCAGACAATAGTGTCAAACTTTGGGAGGCCACACATTTCCCACCATCTTGCCTGACCCACTCCTGCTGTTGCAGGGTGGACTGGGGAGACCCCTGGGCCCGGAGGCCTCTGCCCAGCCAGTCCCTCGGATGTGACTGGAAGCTCTCAGTCTTATGGCAAGAGAGAAATTCAAGGAGAGACCAGACGGTGGTTGAGTTTATTTAAAGAGAGTGCATTCTAGAGATATGAGAGCCAGAGTGCTCAAGGGAGAGCTGGGCCTAGGGTTTGGGTCTCTATCTTTTATTGACAGTTGTTAACCAGAGGATAGAGTATTTATTAGTTGGGGAGGAGATTTCCTTTGGACAACGTTTCCGGCCTTTTCTCCCTTACGTGGTCAGTCTCAGACCTTCTTTGTCTTGGGCCTGTCTGGTTTGATCTGACTTTCTTGTGGCTTTAGTTTTAGAATGCTACCAGGCTAGATATCTGACTTTCCTGATAGCTGACCCTCAGTCCTTTGCTGGCATCCAGGCACTGGGTTAAAACCTAACCAGCTGCTGATTCTAACACCACCACCAATTCTAATTCGGTAGGTTTGCTGGGTCACCAAAACCCAGGAAAGGAAGTCAACAGAACGAATCAGGAAAAGTAATACAGAGGAAAGGTAAACCTGGGGAGTATGTTGTTTCAAGAGCTACTTTTTCCTGAAGATCACAAGTAAGATGCTTTCGGAACTGGTTATGAAAAAAAATCCTGTGGCCCTTCTGGGAGGAGGATAGAATTGTCAAGATGAAGAGGCTGAATGCGTGAGGTTCACAAGCGTGAGGATGGTGAGGATGGAAGGATCTTCAGGTCAGTTAGGGAAAGTTTGCCAAACAAACTGCATTCTTTGTTCTTTATTAGACCTTGACCTTGGGAAGTCTGCCTGCAGTATAAGGTATCCAGAGTTGTTGGGAGGCTTAGGTGAGAGCCTGGGTGTTTATTAGAAATGCAGATTGCAGGCCGCACCTCAGACCTACCAAATCTGAAATTTGTAAGATCTCCAGGTGATGCACGTCTATATGAAAGCTTGAGAAGCCCTGGTCTGTCTAATTTAGGTGCCTTTGCACAGGTTGACCTTGAACTTGGAATATCCTTTCCCTTGCTTCTCACCAAGGCACTCAGTATCAGCTGAGCCCTCACATATGTCAGACAATGTGATTAGAACACAAGATCAAAAGTTAAATTAAAAACTGTGTCTAAATGAAAGACAACGACAACACATTCGTAAGAGAGACGGGTAAAAAAATAAAGTTGACCTTAACCACATGATCAAGGTGAACATCACCAGGGACTCGTCCTGTTGCCATCACATACCCCCGATCAAATACGTGGAGACGGGCACTTCACCCAGTGGCCTTCTCAAAAACCTCAGTCTAATGAAAAGCATCAGATAAACCCAAATTGAGGGACAATCTGCCAAATACCTGATCGGTACTCTTGAAAATACCTAACCTAATTGCACTTTCGACCTCTCCCAGAAATATAGTCTTAACCAGTCAGTCAGGGATGTTCTAGTCAGCACCAATGAGGTATTCCCTCACATGGGTCCTCTCCATCCCCCAAAGGAAGAGTAGGTAAGACACCCCCCCCCCTTACTCCTAAGGGAAGGTGACCTTGTCTGGAACAATCCTTTCTTTTCTTTTGCTAACAACTTCCTTGCCCCACCCTTCTTCCTATAAAAACCTTCCATTTTGAACAGGGCCTTGGAGCTCCCCTTTACTTGCTAGATGGGATAGTGCCCAATTCTTGAATCACTTACTCAAGCCAATGAGACCTGCAGATTGACTCAGTTGAGATTTTGTTCTTTAAAGACGCCTATTATATAAGAAACAGTCCCCAAAGACAAAACCGTTAACAACAGTCACTTAAAAGTAGATGAAGTAGTGTGTTTAAATCCTTCTATGGAAAAATAGATACAACACAAATGAGAGGGTCTGAAATGTTTTCACAACTAAGCACAAGAGAACTTTCCTTCTTAGACTCTATATGTGATTTTAAAGAGGGAATGAGATATATGTTGTTGAAATGCTAAGAAACTATGTAAACCCTGCGAGTGTTATGAATAGGCAGTTAGCTAGGTTCCAACAGGAGACCCGGAAGCCAGCAACAAGGAAGCCACGGCCGCTATGGGAAGGTCAGAGGCCCTCCACAAGAAGCCAGATCAAACCAGACAGGCCCAAGATGGTGGATGCCATGACAGGAAACCCCTGACCAAATAAGTAAGAAAAAGCTCGAAACCCTGCTTCCTGCCCCAAGTAATAAATATTCTGTCCCCTGGTTAACAGCTGTGAATAAAAGATAGAAACCCAAACCTACACTCAGGGCTCCTGGGTGGGCACTCTCTCTCTCTCTCTCTCTCTCCCCTCCTCCCTCCCTCACTTGGCCACTCTCATATCTGCTCTCATATCTCAAGAGTGTACTTTTCACTTTAATAAACTTTCCCACTTTTGTCACTTATCCACTGTGCTGTGTTGTCTGCCCTTGAATTCATTCTCGCAACAAGGCCAAGAACCTTCGTTGACTCCTTGGGGTCTGGCTGGGTCGAGGCCCCAGGGCCCGCGGTCTCCCCAGTTCACCAGGCAACACAAGAACCATCATTCCTCTTGAGAAGTACAAACAGGTTGGGTGGTCCATGTTGGAGGAAATTCAGGAAAGGGAAAGTGTACTGTAGAATGTGTATGCAATGTCCTCTTTGGGGGGACAGTTTCCTTCAATGTGAAACCAGGATGCCCAGGATGTAGGCAGGAGGCAGGAAAAGAGAGCAGTTAAAAATGTGAAATGACAGGTACAGGAGGAGTGGGTTGTTTCTGCAACCCCCTCTCCGCCCACCAGAGACAACCCTTAGCTACTGTTAACGTAGTATAGCTTAGCCAAGCCCACCTGCATTTCTGAGATAAAAATGCGTCTTCCATTGTTCATAGGAGAGAGAGTGTGAACTGGGTTAACTGGGAACTAACTCATGCAAGTCTATCCTTGCTCTCATAGTGTCATTTACTCAACTGGCAGTACAATGGAGCCTGAGGAGACCTCCCAGCTTCGGTCGTTTGCTATAAAAAGCACATACTCATTTAGTGAATCATGTAAATAATACAGTAAAAGATACACTTTTCTCTCAGGGCTCAGCATCCAACTGTGTTCTACAGGAATAACATATCCAATTTCACAACATCTGGGGGAAGT
Source organism: Ursus arctos (assembly GCF_023065955.2). NCBI lineage: Eukaryota > Metazoa > Chordata > Mammalia > Carnivora > Ursidae > Ursus > Ursus arctos. The sequence continues at coordinate 60,157,163 of NW_026622874.1, forward strand.
TCTGATGATAAGTAGAGCTGTGGTCAGTTTGTGAGGTGACAATGTGCAGGCTCTAGAATCAGGCAGGACAGGATTCTCAGTTCCAAGCCACCCCCCCTCCCACACACACACTGAATAGCTATGTGACCTTGAGTAAAGTGTTTAACCTCTCTGGACCTCGGAATCCTCTTCCAAAAGAGCTACTACCCTGTGATGTTGCTGTGGGGATTAAATTAGATTTATGCATGTTAGGTACCTGCTACATAGTTGACACTCAACTAAGAGAAATAGTAATAGCTACTATTCGTTCTCATATGCTGTATGCCTAACATTCTTCGTCACTTCTTACGTATATTAATTAATTGAACCCTCTTGGCAATCTTGAGATAGGTCCTATTTCATCACCCCCCCCAATAGAAAGTGAGACCGAGCCTCAGAGAGTTTAATTTGCACCATATATAAAGGAACAGAGCTGAAAACCTAAGCAGTCTGTTTCCAATATTATCGTTATTATTATTATTACTATTATTACTATCATCATCATCATCATCACCCATCAGCAGAAACCAGATGGGCCCACGCTATTTCTCTCACACACATAAGATCAACAGTGACTTTCATCACACCGCTCGATGTACTCTCTCCAGAGTCGGGAGAAACTACATTTCCAGGGTCCAGGACTGGAGCTTGTTCTCTAAAAGAACAATGGACAAGGTCACTTGATTAGAGACAGCTACTTAGCATATAAACAATTTCTCAGGGTATTAGGACACCAGACAAACTAGAATCCCAATACAGGATTTTTTAATCTTAGGGTCACACAGGGGAACCTTGCCGGGACTTAAAGTTTCTCTCCTTTCTCCACTTTTCCAACTCTATCGCCCTAACTTTTCCAGCCAATAACTCACAGCTCTCTCCTGTCAGCCCTCAGATTTTACTACTGCCTCAACGTGTCTGCCTGAAACTCTCCTTACCCTGTTTCCGTCTGTGGAAATCACATACACAGGCTTGTGAGTTCTGTTCATATCCCTCCTTCAATAGTGACCCCAACATCGTCTGCTTCTGAAAGCCTTGCCTCTTTATGTATTTAATTGGTTGGAATGAAAACTAAGAAAGAGTTTTAAAACTTTACTTAGATCTGTCTTTCACAAAATCCTTATATATTAACAAAATTCATATATGCAAGTAACAAAAGAAAAAGTGGGTAAAAGCGATGTTGAAGCGCCACACAAATGTTAATAATAATTACTTCTGGGGGCACCTGGGTGGCTCAGTCAGTTGAGCGTCTGCCCTTGGCTCAGGTCATGATCTCAAGGTCCTGGGATCGAGCCCTGTGTGGGGCTCTCCACTGAGGGGAGATCCTGCTTCTCCCTCTCCTTCTGCCCCTCCCCCTGCTAGTTCTCTTTCTCTCTCAAATAAAGAAAATCTTTAATAATAACAATAATTACTGCTGCCTGTCTGAAATGGGAGAAGAGGATTTTAAAAAGTGCAATGACACGGACCTCAGTTATACAACACACTGAGAAGAAAGCTCCCTGCTTGGGAGGAAGATTCTCCTCCTCTCCCATTCCAGCAGTTCACCGCGGGGTCACAGAAGTCTAGAGGGCACACAAGCCCAGCCCTGACCGGCACAGAGAACTTGTCAGGAGGGGCCATGCAATCCACCTCCTTCATGCTGGGCTGGCACTGGGGGCTCCTGGCCAGCTTCAGCCCCACAACGACTACCCCCAGGGCCACGAGGGTCTCCATAGGGCCTAGAGAAGGTGAGGTGACAGATTTGCTCCGGCTCCCTCTCTGATGCTCACACTCCTCCTCTGCCTGCTGGGTGTGCTCCAGCCAGGCAAGAACTCCCTGTCACTTGTCTTGTACCCTGTGCCTGTCCTCTTTGGAAATCTTGTCCCTAAGGCGTTCTGCTTGCACCAAGCCCTGCACATGGAAGACACTGGCCTCTAGGGAGTTCTTGGCAACCACTCCCTCTGGGCCTCATCCTCAGCCTTGTGCTACTCAGCCTCCCAAACCATCCTCTCACGGTCCTCTTTGCTCAGCCGGCCCTTGTTGGGGATGGTGATCTTGTTAGCCTTCTCTGGGCTCCCGTCAGTGGCTGCACACTCAGGATGCCATTGGCATCAATGTCAAAGGTCACCTTGATCTGGGGGACTCCACGTGCAGTAAGAGGGATACCAATTGGCTCAAAGTGCCCCAGCATGTCTCTGGTCATGGCCCCCTCACTCTCATACACCTGGGTCAGGACCCCAGGCTGGTTGTCTGAGTAGGTGGTGAAAGTCTGGGTCTTGTTTGGTGGGGATGGTGGCATTCCTCTGGATCAGCGTGGTCATCTCCCCACATGCTGTCTCCAGCCCCAGGGACAGGTGAGCCAGGTCCAGCAGCAGGAGATCCTGCACTTTCTCACACTCGTCTCCGATCAATACAGCCACCTGCACAGCAACTCCCGCCCTCCATAGCCACAGCCTCATCGGGGTTCATGCTCTTGTTCAGCTCCCTACCCCCAAAGAAGTCCCGTAGCAGCTTCTGCACCTTGCAGATGCGGGCGGAGCAGCCCACTAGGGCAATGTCATGGATCTGGCCTTCTCCACCCAGTCCAAGGCGCTGCAGAAAAGAACCAAGCCCAGTTTCTCAAAGCAGGCTCCAATGATGGACGTGTTGAAGTCCACGCCCTCAAACAGGGACTGATCTCCGGGGTGGCCTGGGTGCAAGAGGTCGGAGTGCGCGCGGCGCTCTCACAGGCTGTGCGAAGCCTGCGCAGGGTCTGCTTGTTCCCGCTCACGTTCTCCCCGTGCTTCTCACGGAAGTCCTTCATGAAGTGGCTCACCAACCTGTCGCCGAAGTTCTCTCCGCCCGGGCGAGCGTCTCCAGCCTCAGGCACCTTGAAGACACCGGCGTCCACAGCGGGGACCCTTACGTCGAAGGTGCTCCCACCCAGGTCGAAAACGAGCACGTTTGGCTCCCTGGCGCCCCGCGTGTCAGCCGGTTGGCGAGGGAGGTTGATGATCCGCAGCCGGTTGCGCCCCGCGATGGCACCCGCGTCATTGGTGGGCTGGCGCTGCGGAGTCGTTGAGGCAGGCGGGCACGGCGATCGCGGCGTGCCCCCCTCCCCCAGGGCTGGCCCAGGCGCGCGACGCCTGTCTCCTTACCCTGGCCCAGCACCGTGGACGAGACCTCCTCGGGGTAGCAGGCCTTGTCCTGCCCGCGGTAGGACGCGCGCACCCAGGCCTTGCCGCCCTCGCTTGCCCCCCGGAAGGGCCGGTGATTCGGGTCGCGTGCACCTCAGCGCCCGCGAACCTGCGCGCCATCAGCCGCGTGCCGTCCATCCGGGTGGTGCGCGGAGTTCTCGGCTACCCGCACCCTCGTGGCGCGGGGTGGGTGAAGGCCACGTGCCCCGGCGCCCCAGCCGCGCGGGGTCGGGGAAGGCCACCTAGCGGGGCGCGGGGCGCGTGCCCCGGTCGTGGGCGACGGTGGCCACCCGGCCGCACCGCCCCATGCCCACGCACGAGCGCGTGGAGCCCGGGTCGGTGCCCACGGCCACTTCGCTGGGGCAGCCGTCGCTCTGGCTTCTCGCGCTCCCGGGACGCGTCGGACGCCCGAGCCTGCGGGACTCGGGGCAGCGCGGCTCGGCCTCCACCAGCCTGTCAGTCTCAGCCGCCGCGCCGCCGGCAGGCCACCCGCCTCTGGCTCAGCGGCGGGGAAAGTTCGGCTCCTCCCGGCCGGTTCCAAGCGCGGTCGGAAGCCACTGAAGGCCGCAAATCCCCGAGAGAACCAATGCTCCGCCTGGACGGTTCAAGAGGGCGGTCCGAGGCCTGCAGCCGGGAAAGCCGAAAGCCTGTCCCCGTGCGAATAGAGACGTGGCCTCAGAGCCAGGACTTACAATAGGTGTTTGTTGTTGTTGTTGTTCTTTTTTGAGTCGTAATGTTTTTCTGTCTGAAAACATAAAGGCACTACTTTCCAAATGGTGACTCAACAAGGACCCGATTCCCGTGGTGGAACGGAGCTAGGGAAGCAGATGAAGTTAAAGGATGGCGCCAGAGAACGCTCGCTGTGAGCATTGGTGGTTCAGTGGTAGAATTCTCGCCTGCCACGCGGGAGGCCCGGGTTCGATTCCCGGCCAATGCAACGTAACGTTCTTTTGCTTTTGTTTTCTGTCGCACACTTGTTTGAACTAAGTCCTTTTCCATTCTTGGATTTGTGACACTGAACGAAGCGACAGCTAGCTGAAGCTAGCGTTCTTTTGTTTTGGTTCCCCTCCTTTACCAAGTCACTTTCCTCTGAGGAGCGGGGGCCTGGAAGGGGGAGGAGCTTGAGCTGTAGTGGAAATACCCGGCTCTTGAGACCGGTCCCTGACGCTCGCTCCCGCCCCCGAGGGGCATTGTCCCAGAGGCCGACTGGAAAAGCACAGTATGCCAAAAGGAGGAGACTTTTCCGAGACATGAATGTGGAAGTGGAGGAAAAGAAAACAAAATGTCTTTGTCATTTGCCCGTTGGGGAATGGGACCTGAGTCTCCCAGGTGGCAGGCAGAGACACTCCCTGCTACACTAACCAGGGCAGTATCTTAAGAGTATGTGATACATTACAACATTAAACTTCAGTAGTTTATTAAAGGAACTTAAAAGTTGACTTTTGTGTAATATATTGTTATTTGCCTAATTCAAAGGAAGCCAATTTTTAAAAAGAGGAACAAAAACCTGTGCTCTGTAAGCGGCTTTTTTCTCCTCAGAGGGCTTGAGAACCCTTCTGGAAGCTCAGGGAGCTTTGGAGAGGGAGGCAGGAGTCAGGATGCAGAGGTCAGCCTGGCTTCTAGACCGGGTTTCTTGGTCAACCCTCTGCCTGTGTACCGGTGAGAAGGAGCTGGCAAAGTTTGCTGCTGGAGAGATCAGCTGTACTGGGATCGGTCCCAGTGATGGGTCCAGGAAAAAAGGGAATGTGAAGACGTGTGCAATGAATGACTTCCACTGTGGACAATCAAACCATCCTCAAAAAGAAGGAAACTATTTTATAGCCCCAAAAGAAAGAGGAGCTGTCGGCTTTAAATTCCTTCACTCTTGGTTGGAGTCTAGGCCAGCCAGGCCTGGGTATCACATTTGGGACATTTTAGACAAGGGCCTGCAAGAGAAGGGTCCTCACCTCAGGAGGAAAGGGGGCCTGGCCTGGAATCTGTGCCCTGGCCTGTTCAGAGACTGTCTTGTCCAAGCTCTTCCAACATTCTCTCCCAGCTCTCAGCAGCTCAAAGCCCCCTCCCATCCACCCCCCCCCCCAAGAATTCCAGGGAATTCTAAAGCACGCACCTCCGTATCTGGACATTAAACCACACAGACACTCTCCCAAAGTCACTCATTTATTTACTTTTTAATTCAAAAAGGTTCCAATGTAGAGGAGCCTATGTTGAGTGCTAACTTTATACGCACACTTAACTATATCCATTTATGTTTTGTAACTTAGCTTGAGTATCTTCAGAAGTAGAATGGATTTTAAAGTGATAACTTAAATGAACATTATGAAGTGGAGGGATGCTCGTGACCCAATACTGAGTGCAAAAAGTAAGTTGTAAAGCAACATATATAGTACAATCCAAAACTATACATATAAAGGTTTGTAACACCAACTACCTGTATATCCTTGAACGAGTCATTTCGACCATCTGGGCAATACCTTCCTCAATTTTAAAATAAGGAGATTAGACTACATCATTTATAAGGACTTTCTAGGTTTAAAATTCTGATTTCAGGGCGCCTGGGTAGCGCAGTCGTTAAAGCGTCTGCCTTCGGCTCAGGGCGTGATCCTGGCGTACCGGGATCGAGTCCCACATCAGGCTCCTCTGCTATGAGCCTGCTTCTTCCTCTCCCACTCCCCCTGCTGTGTTCCCTCTCTCGCTGGCTGTCTCTCTCTGTCAAATAAATAAATAAAATCTTTTAAAAAAAAAATTCTGATTTCAAATGCTAAAGAATTCACTCATTCCACAACTTTTTTTTTTAATGATGAAAGAGAGATTTTTTTTTTTAAGATTTTATTTATTTATTCGACAGAGATAGAGACAGCCAGCAAGACAGGGAACACAAGCAGGGGGAGTGGGAGAGGAAGAAGCAGGCTCATAGCGGAGGAGCCTGATGTGGGGCTCAATCCCACAATGCCAGGATCACGCTGAGCCGAAGGCAGACGCCTAACCGTTGTGCCACCCAGGCGCCCCTCATTCCACAACTTTTTGAGTGCTTTATCATGTGCGGGGCACTGACCTACACTCTAAGTACATGGCAGTGAACAAAACAAAGGCCCACTCTCCTGGAGCTCACATTCTGATAGGAGGTGGCGTAGTCAGGCAATAAACAATTAACAAACGAACACACTTAGAGCTGGCTGGGCTGCCTGTGCCTCGACCTTCAGAAATCCAGTGGGGGGGGGGATTGCAATTTAGCTCTGGAAAACGCAGGCCCCCGTTTTTCCCTGGAGGCTAACGGGTGGTTGGAGGCTCCTTAGCCAGGTTGCTGTGGAGAGGGGCTGGGGCAGGACGAAAGCTATGGCCTGAGCTGAGGTTGCTGCCACCAATGCTGTTACACCTTGGCAAGAAAGGCCATTTGCCCCGAGGGCCCTGGTTCCATTTGACTTTGCAATTCCTCCAGTCTCCTTTGAGCTTTGAAAGTCTCTCTACACAGACAAAGATGGCCCCATGTCCACCGCAAACAGGAGTCCCATCACCAGGCAGAAAGTGATTTGATACCAAGGTGCAAAGATGAATAGAATTGCCAGACCTAATAGGAGATGCAGAGGGATGGGGGAAATGACAGTTGTTAAGGCAGAAATTGGGAATAAACTGTCAGGTCCCCTGTGGGGAGCCTTTGTGAAGTCACCCAAGCCAGGGCCTAAGGCCAAGGCCCAAAGCAGCCGGGTAGCCCAGGAAGTCTTCAGAGATTCTCTTCACCTCTCTGTCTTCCCAAATAAAGCACTGGATCAGCATTTCCTGAAGGGTGACCTTGGGCACATCCGTTCTGAGGGACATTGATACAAGTTGCAGAGGAAAAAAGATTCTATGGTTAACTAGGTTTGGCGAATGCCTTATAAAACTTAGTTTAAAAGTTTTCTTTGCAATAGGACTTCTTGGAGGCTTTAATCGGCATTATGAATATACAAGGAGAGCAACAGCGTAGCAGAATGTTCTGCATTATTTTGACCACAGAACCCCTTCACTCCAAAAAGCCTCTCAAGGAATTGTGTGACTGGGGAACAGCTTTTGGAAAATACTGAACTAGGGAATCCAAACCACCTCAGCAGATTCACTCACCATTTCCTCTGAGCTCAAGACTGGGTGATAATCACCGACAACATAAGCGAGAAGGATTAGACAGCAACAGCCAACAAACAAGATGGGTTCCCTCAGGTGAAGGGAAAGAAACTAAAGTTTTAATCAGGCTGAACGAGTGTGGGAAACAGTCCGTATGTTAGCATAGGCAGTTAGTTAGGTTCTAACAGGAGACCCGGAAGCCAACAACAAGAAAGCCCGTGGCCAGCTATTGGGAAAGTCAGAGGCCTGTCCTGGCAGCCTTCCAGAAGAAGCCAGATCAAACCAGACAGGCCCAAGATGGCAGATGCCATGACAGGAACCCCCCGACCAAATAAGGAAGAAAAAGCTCAGAGACCTGCTTTCTGCCCCTAGTAATGAATATTCTGCCCTCAACCGTCAGTGAAAGATAAGACACCTCCCCCACCCAGGCCACACATCCCAAACTCTTTCTCTCTCTCCCTCTCCCCCAACCCCACCTTGCAATAAACATTCCCACTTGTGTCACTTGTTAGCTGTGCTGTTGTCTGTCCTGGAAATTCCTCCTCATGACACAGGTGTAGTGTTTTTGAATGCTGGTGTGTTGGTGGGGTCCGGAGCCGACAGCCAAGGAAGAGTTCTTGAGGCGTCTTCGGTACAAAATGGTGGCTTTATTAAAGCACAGGGACAGGACCCATGGGCAGAAAGAGGGACTGCCTGCTGCTCCCTGCTGCCCTGGGATCATGAGGAGCAAGTGATTATATACCTTGGGGTCAGGGGAAGTAAAGATAAGGGAAGTTCCAAAAGGACTTTCATATGTAAAAGCAGACTTAGGATCCTGGGGAATGTTACAATCCGCCCATTTCAAGTATTGTCAATGGGGTGCAGGTTATAAAGACATTACAGGTAAATGGGAGAGTGTTCTGGGTGAATATCAAAGGCAATACCTTTGCTAAATAGAGACGTACTTTCCGTATTTCCTAAAGATATGGGGTAGATACGCATCACCAGATAAAGGGCTAGGAGAAAGAACAGCTTCCTGGTAAACCTGACAGGATACATTTGTTGCTAAGTATACCTTCAGCGCAGCGTCGTCCAATAGAAATGCAATGTGAGCCACATATTTAAATTCACATATATAAAGGCTGCATTTGCAAAAGTAAGAAAAAAAGTGAAAGTAAAAAATCATCTCATCCCTAACAGGGATAATTCCTCTAGCATTTATGAAATTGCAAGTATATAATTTTTACATTATTTTTCATGATGTATTTTTCAGGCAGGGGGAAAACAGGTAATGTCATTGTCTATCTTCAATAGATAACGTCTGCAGATACCTGACATGCATGCCCCACTTCCTGCGCCCTGCTCACAGCTAGAAGAGGCAGCCCTAGGTCTTTCAGATGGGAAAAGCCCTCTCCTAACTCCTTCATTCTCGCCCCCCGCGCCCAGGTCAGGCTGGGACCTCCTTGGGTAATGCCAAGGAGGACGGAGCTCACAGAATCACCAATGACTAATCAGACTTTGAAATTACCTGAGGCGCCAACACTTTAGGTAGATGACGGCCGGTACTTCACCGACAGATTGCGTCATGTCAGACCATGTTAGGTCATGTGAAAATAAAGCAAGCCATCTGAGAGAAGGAGCGGGGAAGGAAGGGAGGGCGGAAAGGGGAGAGAGCGAGAGGGCAAGAGAAAATGAGAGAGCTGGTTGAAATTGGAGAGAAGTAGTGAAAAAAGCAGACAAGAGCGGTCTCGTCTTCCAAATCTGGCTTCCCGAACACACTTCCTGTTTCACTTTCAGTCTGCTGACGTCATGCTTTTTTCCGTGTCTCTGAAGATCTTTGAGGTTTCCTCTCATAGGTTTATGGTGCATCTGTATTTCATCGATTCTGACTGGGTTTTGTTTTCTTACAATCAACATTCTTCTCCTGTTGAGGACAGTCAGTAACACCATGGGGAGAATCAGCTTCTCTGGCTGGTAGTTCGCTCAGAGGAGACAAAGCTCAGAGGAGACAAGGCTCCAGGGCGGGGAATGCACAGCAATGAGGGAGCGGGCCAGTGAGAGGAGAAGGGAGCTCAGGGAAGGTGTGCAAGGATGCGAAGAAAAAGCGATTCACTTACAATTTCCCTGAGGGCTCCCCTCATTCCTTTTGATGCTTGGCTCAACTCTTTTCTTCCTCATACCCCCCCCCCGAAGAAAATCAGGGGAAAAATCAAATACATGATTTACTCTTCCAGAGTTTTGTGCTACGGTCCACCTCCACTATAATTCTCATCACATGTTCTCATCACAACTCCTCATGGGGGCACAATACATTCTCCAGAGCTGTGGGGGCAGGAACAGGTCACCGACATGGGGGGCTTGATTCCATTCTCATTGCCTCAACAGTGGAAGGTTTCCCTTGTGGGTCTACACCACCTTAGCTGCCATGCCACACAATAAGGATTATGCTTGTTGTTTTTGTTTAAAATGGGATTGCAAGATTTTTCAGAAATGCCTAGCTCTGTGCTGCAGGGTGTTTGAAGAGGGAAGAGTCAGGGCCTACTTTGAGACAGATAAAATTAATTTAATAATATATTTTATTTAACCCAATGTATTAGTTTTCGACAGCTGCCGTAACAAAGTACTATGAACGAGTGGTTTAACCACCATAAATTTATTGTGTCACAGTTTCAGAGGCCGGAAGTCAGATCCAAGCGTCAGCAGGGACATGTTCCCTCTGAAGGCACTAGGGAAGGATCTGTTCAGGCCTCTTTCCTACCTTCTGACAGTTCCTACAGCATAGCTCCAAACTTTACCTGGTGTTCTTCCCAGGTGAGTGTGTCTATGTCTTTGAATTTCCCCTTTTAATATGGATGCTAGTCATATTGTATGAGCAGCCCGCTCTATTCCAGGATGTCCTCATCCTAACTAATTACATGGGAAACAGACGTCCTATCGCCAAATAAGCTCACATTCTGAGGTACTGGGAGTTAGGACTTCAGTATGTGAATTCTGAGAGGACACAATTCAATCCATAATACCCAATATATCCAATATAGCATTATTTCAATATGTAATCGGTATAAAAACATAGAGATGTTTTACACTCCTGTTTCCAGTCTTTGAAATTCAGCGTATATTTTATACTTAAGGGATTCTTCAATTTGAACTAGCCTCTTTTCAAGTGCTCAATAGCTACATGTGACTAGAGGCTACCATATTGGAAAATACAAATATAAAATTTTTAGAATCACAGAAATTCTATTTTAAAAAAATATTTTATTTATGTGACAGAGAGCATGAGCAGGGGGAGTGGCAGGCAGAGGGAGAGGGAAAAGCAGGCTCTCTGCTGAGCAGGGAGCCCGATGCAGGGCTCGATCCCAGTACCCTGGGTTCATGACCTGAGCCAAAAGCAGACGCTTGACTGAATGACCCACCCAGGCTCCCCTCACAGAAATTCTAGTACACAGCATGTTCCGGGAAACAAAACTATGCAATGGTGACAAAAAGCAAATCAATTGTTGCCTGGAGGGGACAAGAAGGAGGAAATTACAGAGGGGCATGAGGAAATGTTTGGGGGTTCATCATCCTGATGGTAGTCATGGTTTTATATGTCAAAACTTATCAAATAGTGCACTTTAAAGGTGTACATATTATTGTCTATCAACTATACATCAATAAAGCTCAGTTATACATCAATTTAAAGAGTTACTTGTAAAAACACTCAAATAATACTATAGGACAAATGATATAAGCCCTTACTCACCATATTATTATGTTTTGAATTTCAAGAGTTTATATAAAATTATGATTTATAATTTTTTATAATTTATAAAAAATTTATCATTTTCATATTATAAGATTTCACTATTCTACAATTTACTTTTTTAAGACATTTATTTATTTGAGAGAGAGGGTGTGCATGAGTGGGGGGGAGGAGCAGAGAGAGGGACAGGATCTCAAGCCGACCTCCCCACAGAGCATGGAGCCCCACACTGGGCTCGATCTCACAACCCTGAGACCATGAACTGAGCTGAAAGAGTCACCCACTTAACCGAGGGAGCCACCCAGGTGGCCCTACAATTGACTTTTTTAGCCTACTATCTGTATGAGTTATCTCTGGATAACTTATGTATTATTGCAAATGGAGTCCATATTCTATTACTCCAAAACTTGGCAGCTTAAAACAGGAAATATTTATTCAGGAAACTCAGTTTCTGGAGTCAGGAATCCAGGAGCAACTTAGCTTCATGGATCTGCTTCACAGTCCTCATGAAGTTGCTGTCAAGCTGTTGACTGGGTAAGCAGTCCTCTGAGGCTTCAACTGGAATGGAGGACCCAATGGAGCTCATGTGGGTGGTGGCTCAAGTAGCCTTCGTTCCTCCCTCTTTGGGCCACTCCATAGCTGGCCTGTGCATCATCGCACAATGTTAACTGGGGGGGCGCCTGGGTGGCTCAGTCGTTAGGCGTCTGCCTTCTGTTCGGGTCATGATCTCAGAGTCCTGGGATCCAGCCCGGCATTGGGCTCCATGCTCAGCGGGAAGCCTGCTTCTACCTCTCCCACTCCCCCTGCTGGTGTTCCCTCTCTCGCTGTCGCTCTCTGTCAAATAAATAAAATCTTAAAAAAAAAAAAAAAAAAAAGTTAACTGGCCTCCTCCAGAGAAGGTTATGAGAGAGAAAGAGAGAGAGCCCAAGATGGAAGCCACAGTGTTTTCTAACCTAATTTTGGAAGGGACATACTTATATCTTGGCTACCTGCTATTATTCACACATACAAACCCCCATACAGTGTGGGAAAGGATTGTGGCTGGTTTGAAAACCGGGAGGTGGTGATCCTTATAAAGGGTCTTAGCGGCTCACTACCACAAAAAAATAACTGACATATATGCTTATTTACTCACTCTTCTAAACAGTTATATTATGTTATATATTTCATTAACAGGCTCTTAGCAATGAACATGTAAAGTATTCCCTACTTTTCAAGAACACAAACTATATCTATATAGATATAAGAGTAAAGCAATAGAAATTTATTAAGTAAGAATACAGATAAAGCTTTCAGGAGTGAGAGGGGTGTGGACAGGGTTGCCCTATAAAAATAAATTAATGAACATACAATTTTACCCACTAGTGCAAATATTGAGTAAGATAAAATACTACAGTAGAATGTTGACAAACGATAAACACACTAAAAATACAGATCTCTGAAAATTTTGAAATATAATTTGATTCCCCCAAATTCCCCATTAAATGATATTGACCTTTTCCTCCCTCATCGCCAATACTACAATCAAATATTGCAAATATTCAGATTCTTCTCTATGTCCCTTTGCATTGAGAGACAAAGATGTCCTTTTCTTCCAGAGGTACAGGTAGGACACCTCTCACAGGAGCATTTTACAATTATTTTTTCATTTTTAAAATTCATTTGAAAGAGAGAGAGCAAAAGCAGGGGGAGTGGGAGGAAGAAGAGGAAGCAGGGATCCATCCCAGGATCCTGAGATCATGACCTAAGCACAAGGAAGAGGATTAACTGACTAAGCTGCCCGGGCGACAATAATTTTTTTTTTTTTCACTAACATCTATGCCCTGGGTGGGGCTTGAACTCATGGAACTAAGATGAAGAGTTGCATACTCCACTGAGCCAACCAGGCATTCCTGCAAATACTGATAACATGTGATAAGGCCGAAACTATGACAACCTAGAAGTCTGGATATGTACAAGGCTGTGTAACGGAAGATGTATGGTAGAATGTTAATTCTAAAAGGGCGCTGGTACTTACACAAATTGTATTGCTTTGCCCAGACTGTTATAACATATTGCACATTCAGGGCCATAAAACAAGAAAAATTAATTCTCTCACAGTCTCAGACTAAACTTGAAATAAAGATGACTCCATGGTCGTGCTCCATGGATATACTAGGAAAAATGCCTTCTTACACCATACAAGCTTTTGTGCCTCCCAAATTTTAGAGAAATAAATACGGAAACTACCTTAATTCCAATGTTCCATACTTTCTCTATGTATACATTTCACTGTAAATACCTCTTGTTGCAAGAAAACTGAACAAAACCCAAGGAAAAAGACTAACACACGGTGGGGAGGGGGGCGGAGTAGACCCTGGCTGGGTGTACCCTAAGGCTGAGGGGAACATCTTCAAGGTGACATCTAGGTCCTGAGCCTGCGGGGTGGGGGTGGGAGCTGGAGGGGGAGGAGGGTGCTCCAGGGAGCACGCTTGACACTTTGCCATGGGATTCAGGGGAGTGGTGGTGAGGCGATGTGAGGGACGTGTTGGCTAGAAGTCCACCCTGTGTGTCTCCCGTGCGCCTCCAGCCCCTCCCACCCGCCAAAAGCACCCAAGTCCTCTATGATCATCACCACCGCCATCGCCACCACCGCCACCACCATCACCAGAAGGACCAGGTCCACCACCAGCTCACGCGCATGGACATCATCGCCAACAGCACCCAAGTCCTCCACCATCAGTACCACCCCCACACCACGTAGTCTACCCCCAACCCCTCGTACCATAGCAGCAGCAGCAGCAGCAGCAGCAGCAGCAGCAGCAGCAGCAGCAGCAGCAGCAAGACCAAGTCCACCATCACCACACTGGCAAAGGCACCATCGCCCACAGCACTGATGTCCTTCACCACCACCACCACAACCACCACCACCACCACCACCACCAGGACCAAATCCAGCAGCAGCACCAAGTGCACCACCAGCGCACCAGCATGGACATCATCGCCAAAAGCACCCAAGTCCTCTATGATCACCACCACCGCCATCGCCACCGCCACCTCCACGAACTCCACTATCACCGCACAGGCACGGGCACCATCACCAACAGGACTGAAGTCCTTCACCATCATCACCACCCCCACCACCATCACCAGAAGGACCAGGTCCACCACCAGCTCATGTGCATGGACATCATCGCCAACAGCACCCAAGTCCTCCACCATCAGTACCACCCCCACACCACGTAGTCTACCCCCAACCCCTCGTACCATAGCAGCAGCAGCAGCAGCAGCAGCAGCAGCAGCAGCAAGACCAAGTCTACCATCACCACACTGGCACAGGCACCATGGCCCACAGCACTGACGTCCTTCACCACCACCACCACCATGACCAAGTCCAGCAGCAGCACCAAGTCCACCACCAGCGCACCAGCATGGACATCATCACCAACAGCACCCAAGTCCTCTACGATCACCACCACCGCCATCGCCACCGCCACCTCCACGAGCTCCACTATCACCACACCGGCACGGGCACCATCGCCAACAGGACTGAAGTCCTTCATCACCACCACCACCGCCACCACCAAGACCGTGTCCACCATCACCCCGGCAGCCCTGGCACCGTCACCAACGGCACCAAAGGCCACCACCACCATCGCCAGCAGCGGCGGCACCAAGTCATCCACCAGCAACAACACAAGTACCAGCTCAGCCAGTACCTCCCCCCCGCCCCGGCCGCCCCTCTGGCCCAACATCCCCACACCTGTCGCCTGCCTCCTCGCCCCCTCCTTTCCAAGTCCTCACTGGTCAATGATCCTGGGTGGCATTTGTCCTGTTGGCCTCTCTGAATCTCAACCCCAGGACGACCCCTGAGACCTGACTGACTGTCCCAATGATAGGTGACTGAAGTCTCCGGGGCTGTGGAATTCCTCACCCCGCTGGGACGGCTCCTAGACCCGGTCCCCCATCTCTCTGTGTTTCCCGTGCTTGCCTGCCTACCGGCTTCCCACCCACGTCCCCCTGCACCCCACCCGTTGGCCCGAGCGCCCTGCAGTACAACACAGCATAGCACAGCACAGCACAGCAGTCTCCCCCCGCACCACCGCCATGGTCCTCTCCCACCACGGGGGACTCCAGCTTTTTTACGCCGGGACCCACTCCCCACCACTTGCCGCGTGCTGCTCCTGCCAGCCTCCAGGCTAGACCCCTGCCACCCGCCACCCACCCCGTGTACCCCACACCCATCTCTCACACTCAAGGCCAGCAGTCGGACCTCCCACAGGCTCCTCAGGCACACTCCTACTCCGTCTCCTCCCCTACCTCAGATCTGAGCTCACCCTCCCGCACACGTGCACGCGTGCCGGGTAAGACGCCCCAAGCCTCCGCAGAGACCCTGCCTGAGTGGCCAGCCACGCTCTCGGCCGGGTCCGCAAGCCCCACACTTCCCCGCCCGGCACTCCACCCACACATCCGGGCTGCTCCCGGCCCTCCCGTCCTTCTGGGATCCTTGTCGCCCTCTGCCCTAACCCCCGTGGGAGGCCACCCACGGGAGCAAACACCTTCATCCTGCGCTTCCCCCACCGCGGCTGCCTCCCCCCCCCCCACGCACACACACTCACTCACGTACGCATGCACACAGAGGCAAGGGTGCTGAAGGAACTCCCTGTGGTGATGGTAAACACCCGGACGCCCACAGGGGTTCCTTTCCTGGCTGGTACGACCTTGTCCCAATCCAGCGAGTGGGCTGCGGCGGCAGGTTTGGGCGGGGCACGGGCTGTCCGCTTGGGCTCTGAAGGAGACAATCTCTGAACAGAGAGCAAACGCTTGGCGGACAGGGGCGTGAACGTGTTGGCGGGAAGGAGACCCTGGTCTGCGATTTCCCTAGAGGAGCACCCGTAGGAGACGACGCGCACAGGGGTGGAGAGAGGGATGGAGTAGACCCTGGCTAGGTGTACGCTAAGGCTGAATGGGCAATGAGAACATCTTTAAGGTGCCGTCCAGGTCGTGGGTCTGCGGGATGAGGGTAGGGCTGGAGGGGGAGGAGGGTGCTCCAGGGAGCACGCTTGCCACTTTGCCATAGGATTCAGGGGAGTGGTGGTGAGGCGATGTGAGGGACGTGTTGGCTAGAAGTCCACCCTGTGTGTCTCCCGTGCGCCTCCAGCCCCTCCCACCCGCTCGGCCGTTGGGTTTTCCCCACCGGCCTCCCGAATCTCCCCGCTGTCTCACCTGCTCTGCCTGGTGGTCCGGCGACCTGGACGTGCCCAGATTCGCTTTCCCAACCCCACCTCCGGGGCGCCACGGGCCGGCTCTCTGCTCCCATCTCCGCCCAAGGCCAGCACCCACGTGGACCGCAATCGCCGGGCACGGGAGACGCGGCCAGCCCAGAGGTTCGTGGTGTCGGTGCTGGGAAGCTGGGCCGGGCCGTGGCTGGCCGGGGGGAGAGGCAAGGGACCAGGGGCTCCAGCAGGGTACCCGGCTCGAAGAGGTAGATTGCTCACGCTCCCCAGACCTCCTCCCCCACTCCCCCTGCCCCTCTTCCCAGCACCGACACCACGAACTAGCACCTCAGGAAGGAGCAAGGGGTGTCCTGTCAGGGGTGGCGAGGTTTCTCCTGAAGACAGCACTGCAGCCACAGAGGCCAAGCCCCTGGGCTGGCTGGACGTGCGGGCGTCTGCTGGTGGCCATGAGTGGGGATAGAGGGTATCGCGGCCTCTCGGGTTTGGGGCGGAGGAAGAGGGGGAGCCCGGCCAGCGTCCAGGGGAGGCGCCCAAGCCCTGCAGTTGGGCGGCCGGCTGGCGAGGCCAAAAGGCTTGGGCTGGCCGAGGCGACAGGGCAAGGCTTGGGCTAGACGGGGCGGCTGGCCTTGCGTGGGCGCCGAGGCGGCGTGGCAAGGGAGAAGCTGGCTAAAAGGGGCGCGGATGCGCTGGGCAGGTTGGTAGGTAGGCCGAGAGGAAGAAGAAAGGCTTCCCTGACCGGGAATCGAACCCGGGCCGCGGCGGTGAGAGCGCCGAATCCTAACCACTAGACCACCAGGGAGCGGCGGGCTCCACGCCTGGCCCGCACCCCCTGGACCCAGCGCCTCCATACCACCCACGCGCTTCTGCTTTGCCTCCAAGGCCCCCGCCTTGCCACGGCCAGCCGCCCGCCGGCCCTGCCAATCCACCTACCCTGCTGGCAGCACCCTCAAAACGCTGCACGCCTCCTTCCCTCACACACGCGCTCAGCTTCGGCCACGCTCCATGCTCCGGGCTCCGGGCTCCGGGCTCCCGGCTCCCATCGGGCCCGGGCACGAGGGCCCTGGAGCCACGCAAAAGGTTGGCCAGCTGCGTTGGCCGGGAATCGAACCCGGGTCAACTGCTTGGAAGGCAGCTATGCTCACCACTATACCACCAACGCTGCACAGCCCGGGCCGCCCCCAGACGCCGGCCCAGGGTTCGCAGCAGCGCCTTCACGCCTTCTCTCCACCGCCTCGGCCGCCTGGCGCAGCCCTGCCCCGACGTCCTGCCCGACCGCAGCTCGGCGCCGCCACACGCGCCAGCAGCGGCCGCCCGGCGCCCCACCCGCGCCGGCCCGGCGCAGCTGTGCGGCTCCGCAGGCCCCACCGCCCGCCGCCCGCCTCTGGGGGGCGCTCTGGCCGCCCTGCGGCTCCCGGGCCCTCGCCCCCCGACACACGCTGCCCCTCCCAGACCCGCTGGCCTGGGCCCTTCTCCACCCGCTGGTCCGCGAGCCCACATCCCGCACCGACGGAGGACCCCACACGGCCGCCACCCACCCGTCCCCCGTGCGGCACCCCCTTCCCCCGCTTCCCCGCCACGGGGCAGCGTCGCGTCCCCAAGGAGCGCCTTGAGCACAGCCACTCGTCAGGCGCCGTGGCCACGACAGGAGGCCCTGGCTGGGCTGTGGCGATCCCGCACGCGCGCGCGCCAGAGGGGGGGGGGGTGGCGAGGAAGGGAAAGGGGTGGCGGTGGTCGACGGCGGGCAGGCCGGACACCCGTCGTCGCCCTGCGCCTCTTGTCGGACGCTGGAGGGAGGAGAAGAAGGGCCCTGGGGGCAAACGTTTGGAGAGAGCGGCGACGCCGGCGACCAAAAAGGGCGTCTTGCCTCCCCGTCGGGGAATCGAACCCCGGTCTCCCGCGTGACAGGCGGGGATACTCACCACTATACTAACGAGGACGGCGGCGGCCACCCGGGCGCCCGACCCCTCTCCGCCTGCCTGCCCACGCCTACCCCTGCCCTCGACGCCCTGCCTTACACAGGCGTCCGCCACACGCCACACCCGACGCGACCCCAAACCAACCGCGTCAGCCCCCACAGCAGTCCCCCTGCCCCCCACTCGGAGTGGACCAGGGACCCGGGCCGGGCGGGCGGCGCTGAATACCCCGAGTGCGCCGCTGCCTACCGCCTGCCAAGCGGAGATCCCGCCGGCAGGAGAGACCCGAGAGGGCAAGCACGGCTGCGAGCAGGAGGACGGGGGCTCAGGATGGCCAGAGGCGGACGACGGAGGGGAGGGGAGGGCAGGGGAGAGCAGGGGAGGGCAGGGGAGGGGGCGGTGGCGGCGCAAGAGGCTGGCCCGAAGGCGCCCTCTGGGTGCAGAGCCGGGGATGTGCGAGCGGGGCGGGCGGGCGGCGGCTGCGGCGGGGCGGCCAATCGGCTGGCCGAGCTCCCGGTCGGCCGGTCCCCGCGCGCGCCCCGTCCCTTGCGCACCCACACAGCCGCCAGCCAGCACCAGCGTTCGCGCCGGGTCCCAGCCAGGCGAGCGGCGACGCGCCCAGGCCCGCCGTCAGGATGGCCGAGCGGTCTAAGGCGCTGCGTTCAGGTCGCAGTCTCCCCTGGAGGCGTGGGTTCGAATCCCACTCCTGACACGCCCCCCTTTTGGCGCGCCCAACGAGGGCACGGGACACCGGCGGGCCTGGACGACGCCCTATAGCAAGCCCCGGCCGGCCTGACGGGCCGCTCCTGCCTGGCACCGGAGCAGAAGGGGCGCAGTATGGAGCCCCGACGCCTCCACCCTCCTGGCCACAGGCTTTGCGCACACACGCCCTCCCCCACCAATTCACGCGCCTTTCCCACCTGATCCCACACCCGCAGGCTTGGGGAACCTCGCGGCACGTCTCTGCTCACCTCCTTTCGGGGGGCTGTGTTTTCCTTCCTCCCTCCCGCTCCCGCTCTCGCTCCCGCTCTCGCTCTCGCTCAGGCTCCCGCTCCGGCTCCGCTGCCGGCGCATGCTCCCGCGCCCGCTCTGGCGCCGGCTCTGGCGAACGCTCCGCTCCCACCGCCCCCTGCGGGCCAGGCGCGTGCGCAAAGGCCAAAAGCCCTCCGCATTCGGTTCTCCACCAGACTCGTGCCTGGTGAACAGCGCCTCGCTCTCCGAGCCGTGCGCTTCAGCCACCAGGAGCACACCGTCCCGCACCCTGTCCTTTCCGCCGGCCCCCATTCCATTCCCTCCACATCCTACGCAGGTGGCCCGTGGTGCCCACGAGGATTTTCCACCTTGACGCCTTGCCCTGGCCACGCCTGCCTGCCTGCCTGCCTGCCTGCCTGCCTGCCTGCCTGCCTCCCGGGACACAGGCAGCCCAGCCACCTGCTCGCCGGCTAACGCCAGGGCCCTCCCTTCACTGGGCCTGGCCCTGGAGTCCAGCCCGCAAAGGTGGTTCCCGTGAGCGCTGGGCGGAGGGAAGCCCTGGATACCCAAGCCACCCACCTGGGCGCCACAGCGCATCTCCGCGCCGGAAGCCGCGGCCCGGCCGGGACCCCAGGAGCCCAGAGCGCTCCCTCACCGCGCCATCGGCCAGCTGGCCACTCTGCCCATGCGCTCCTGCGAGCCAAGATCGCGCTCCTGCCTCACAACCACCGCACCCGAGCTGGGCCCCTAGGGAGAGCTGCGGGCCAGAGCTCAGACACCTTGCTTTGGTCTCCCGGCCTGAGCGGTACTCAGAGGCGCCGGCCGCGCTACCGGGCCTCCGACTTCTCCACACGGCACGCGCGCGCACGCGCGGGGGACACACACACACACACACACACACACACACACACCACCCCACGGCACCCCACGTGCGCACACAACCGCAGCTCCGTTCCCCAGACCCTCCGCTCCCCCCCTGGCCCTTGCACACACTGAGTGGACGAGAAAGCCATCAGCCAAAGGGACTTTGGGTCGGTGCTGACACGAGCTGCTGAAGGGAACGTCAGTGCTCAGCTGCGCCCGCCACACATCCCCCGTGCTGTGTGCGATTCGGGCGCAGGCCGGGCTTGGTCCGCCTCCTGGCTTCCCTGGCAACCGACCCCCAGCGGGGCAGTGTCTGGCGCCCCCCCTCCCACCAGGGAGAAAGCACAGGATGAGCCTAGTCAGCCTGCACGCGCCGGTGCCTCGCTCTGCCCGTCTGCGCCGCTCCCTAGGGCTCTGGACGTGCCTGGAGCCTCTTTTTCAGGCCGCCCGTCCGCCTCCTGCTCCCACGAAGCAGATGCTCGCGACTGGCCCCGACCCGCGTCTGGCCGCCGCTGGGGAGCGCCGCTGGGGAAGCCGTCTGTTGACCACTGCCATCGGTGCATGGGTGGTTCAGTGGTAGAATTCTCGCCTGCCACGCGGGAGGCCCGGGTTCGATTCCCGGCCCATGCAGTGCTCTGTCCCCTTTTGGCCCTGCAGCCCCAACGCTGGCACGGCCCGGCTTCCTCTCTCCAAAGCTCCAGGCACCTGGCCTACACCAACCCTGCTCCCACCGGGGGGGACCGCCCCTGCCCTGCCCCACTCTGACGCCCATTCCCTTCTTCTTGGGCTCTCTTGTCCAGGCGACCAAACTCCACCCTGCATTGGGCCAAGGCCCCTGGCCCGCCCACACGCTCTCTTTGCCCCTTTTCTCTTCGGGACCCTGACCACCCGGCTTGACTCGCCCACTTCGCTTCCAGAAATACTTCTGCGCACCACCACACACCCGTACCCCGATCGCGCCTCGGGGTGTGGGCACGCCCCACCTCGCCCCACCTCCACTCCTTTCGCCACCGCTCCTCCCTCCCTGCCTCACTCTCCCCACACTCCCAAAATCCTCCTGTCTCTGACAACCAGGAACAACCAAGTTGCCACCCCTACCACTGATACATCCCATTCTCCGGCAGGGGCCCTCACAAACTCACTAGGGTGCACCAGGAAGACCACATTCATGGCACAACACCATCGTCCCGACACACGCTCTCTGTTCTCTCTATGCCCTGCTTGGCCACAGTATCCTTCAAATCCCGCCGCTCCTCCATCGCTAAGACCACCGCCAGCACCAGCACTAGCAGCAGCACCACCAGCACCAAGCTCCCCCTCCACCAGCATCAGCAGCAGCAGCGGCAGCACCACCACCACCACCACCACCACCACCACCACGAGCCCCCCCGCCCAACAGCAGCACCAGTAGCAGCAGCAGCGGCACCAAGTCCACCAGCAAAGCAGCACCCGGACCATCACCAACATCAGCTCGGCAGCCTCCTTCGACACCACCCCCGCCGCCGCGGCCACCAGCCACCAGCAGGACCAAGTCCACCACCGCACACCACCACGGGCACCATTGCCAACAGCACTAAAGTCCTTCGGCATCACCGCCACCAGCACCAACAGAACCAAGGCCACCACCAGCGCACCGGCATAGGCATCATCGCCAACAGCACTAAGGTCCTCCACCATCACTATCACCCCCCCACACCACCACCACTAGGACCAAGTCCACCACCACACCACCACGGGCACCACTGCCAACAGCACTAAAGTCCTCAACACCACCACCACCACCACCAAGTCCACCATCACCACACCGGCACGGGCACCAAAACCAACAGGACTGAAGTCCTTCACCATCATCACCGCCCCCACCACCATCACCAGAAGGACCGGGTCCACCACCAGCTCACGCGCATGGACATCATCGCCGACGGCACCCAAGTCCTCCACCATCAGTACCACCCCCACACCACGTAGTCTACCCCCAACCCCTCGTACCATAGCAGCAGCAGCAGCAGCAGCAGCAGCAGAAGCAGCAGCAGCAGCAGCAGCAGCAAGACCAAGTCTACCATCACCACACTGGCACAGGCACCATGGCCCACAGCACTGACGTCCTTCACCACCACCACCACCATGACCAAGTCCAGCAGCAGCACCAAGTCCACCACCAGCGCACCAGCATGGACATCATCACCAACAGCACCCAAGTCCTCTACGATCACCACCACCGCCATCGCCACCGCCACCTCCACGAGCTCCACTATCACCACACCGGCACGGGCACCATCGCCAACAGGACTGAAGTCCTTCATCACCACCACCACCGCCACCACCAAGACCGTGTCCACCATCACCCCGGCAGCCCTGGCACCGTCACCAACGGCACCAAAGGCCACCACCACCATCGCCAGCAGCGGCGGCACCAAGTCATCCACCAGCAACAACACAAGTACCAGCTCAGCCAGTACCTCCCCCCCGCCCCGGCCGCCCCTCTGGCCCAACATCCCCACACCTGTCGCCTGCCTCCTCGCCCCCTCCTTTCCAAGTCCTCACTGGTCAATGATCCTGGGTGGCATTTGTCCTGTTGGCCTCTCTGAATCTCAACCCCAGGACGACCCCTGAGACCTGACTGACTGTCCCAATGATAGGTGACTGAAGTCTCCGGGGCTGTGGAATTCCTCACCCCGCTGGGACGGCTCCTAGACCCGGTCCCCCATCTCTCTGTGTTTCCCGTGCTTGCCTGCCTACCGGCTTCCCACCCACGTCCCCCTGCACCCCACCCGTTGGCCCGAGCGCCCTGCAGTACAACACAGCATAGCACAGCACAGCACAGCAGTCTCCCCCCGCACCACCGCCATGGTCCTCTCCCACCACGGGGGACTCCAGCTTTTTTACGCCGGGACCCACTCCCCACCACTTGCCGCGTGCTGCTCCTGCCAGCCTCCAGGCTAGACCCCTGCCACCCGCCACCCACCCCGTGTACCCCACACCCATCTCTCACACTCAAGGCCAGCAGTCGGACCTCCCACAGGCTCCTCAGGCACACTCCTACTCCGTCTCCTCCCCTACCTCAGATCTGAGCTCACCCTCCCGCACACGTGCACGCGTGCCGGGTAAGACGCCCCAAGCCTCCGCAGAGACCCTGCCTGAGTGGCCAGCCACGCTCTCGGCCGGGTCCGCAAGCCCCACACTTCCCCGCCCGGCACTCCACCCACACATCCGGGCTGCTCCCGGCCCTCCCGTCCTTCTGGGATCCTTGTCGCCCTCTGCCCTAACCCCCGTGGGAGGCCACCCACGGGAGCAAACACCTTCATCCTGCGCTTCCCCCACCGCGGCTGCCTCCCCCCCCCCCCACGCACACACACTCACTC
Source organism: Ursus arctos (assembly GCF_023065955.2). Classification (NCBI taxonomy): domain Eukaryota; kingdom Metazoa; phylum Chordata; class Mammalia; order Carnivora; family Ursidae; genus Ursus; species Ursus arctos. The sequence continues at coordinate 60,180,479 of NW_026622874.1, forward strand.
ACGTACGCATGCACACAGAGGCAAGGGTGCTGAAGGAACTCCCTGTGGTGATGGTAAACACCCGGACGCCCACAGGGGTTCCTTTCCTGGCTGGTACGACCTTGTCCCAATCCAGCGAGTGGGCTGCGGCGGCAGGTTTGGGCGGGGCACGGGCTGTCCGCTTGGGCTCTGAAGGAGACAATCTCTGAACAGAGAGCAAACGCTTGGCGGACAGGGGCGTGAACGTGTTGGCGGGAAGGAGACCCTGGTCTGCGATTTCCCTAGAGGAGCACCCGTAGGAGACGACGCGCACAGGGGTGGAGAGAGGGATGGAGTAGACCCTGGCTAGGTGTACGCTAAGGCTGAATGGGCAATGAGAACATCTTTAAGGTGCCGTCCAGGTCGTGGGTCTGCGGGATGAGGGTAGGGCTGGAGGGGGAGGAGGGTGCTCCAGGGAGCACGCTTGCCACTTTGCCATAGGATTCAGGGGAGTGGTGGTGAGGCGATGTGAGGGACGTGTTGGCTAGAAGTCCACCCTGTGTGTCTCCCGTGCGCCTCCAGCCCCTCCCACCCGCTCGGCCGTTGGGTTTTCCCCACCGGCCTCCCGAATCTCCCCGCTGTCTCACCTGCTCTGCCTGGTGGTCCGGCGACCTGGACGTGCCCAGATTCGCTTTCCCAACCCCACCTCCGGGGCGCCACGGGCCGGCTCTCTGCTCCCATCTCCGCCCAAGGCCAGCACCCACGTGGACCGCAATCGCCGGGCACGGGAGACGCGGCCAGCCCAGAGGTTCGTGGTGTCGGTGCTGGGAAGCTGGGCCGGGCCGTGGCTGGCCGGGGGGAGAGGCAAGGGACCAGGGGCTCCAGCAGGGTACCCGGCTCGAAGAGGTAGATTGCTCACGCTCCCCAGACCTCCTCCCCCACTCCCCCTGCCCCTCTTCCCAGCACCGACACCACGAACTAGCACCTCAGGAAGGAGCAAGGGGTGTCCTGTCAGGGGTGGCGAGGTTTCTCCTGAAGACAGCACTGCAGCCACAGAGGCCAAGCCCCTGGGCTGGCTGGACGTGCGGGCGTCTGCTGGTGGCCATGAGTGGGGATAGAGGGTATCGCGGCCTCTCGGGTTTGGGGCGGAGGAAGAGGGGGAGCCCGGCCAGCGTCCAGGGGAGGCGCCCAAGCCCTGCAGTTGGGCGGCCGGCTGGCGAGGCCAAAAGGCTTGGGCTGGCCGAGGCGACAGGGCAAGGCTTGGGCTAGACGGGGCGGCTGGCCTTGCGTGGGCGCCGAGGCGGCGTGGCAAGGGAGAAGCTGGCTAAAAGGGGCGCGGATGCGCTGGGCAGGTTGGTAGGTAGGCCGAGAGGAAGAAGAAAGGCTTCCCTGACCGGGAATCGAACCCGGGCCGCGGCGGTGAGAGCGCCGAATCCTAACCACTAGACCACCAGGGAGCGGCGGGCTCCACGCCTGGCCCGCACCCCCTGGACCCAGCGCCTCCATACCACCCACGCGCTTCTGCTTTGCCTCCAAGGCCCCCGCCTTGCCACGGCCAGCCGCCCGCCGGCCCTGCCAATCCACCTACCCTGCTGGCAGCACCCTCAAAACGCTGCACGCCTCCTTCCCTCACACACGCGCTCAGCTTCGGCCACGCTCCATGCTCCGGGCTCCGGGCTCCGGGCTCCCGGCTCCCATCGGGCCCGGGCACGAGGGCCCTGGAGCCACGCAAAAGGTTGGCCAGCTGCGTTGGCCGGGAATCGAACCCGGGTCAACTGCTTGGAAGGCAGCTATGCTCACCACTATACCACCAACGCTGCACAGCCCGGGCCGCCCCCAGACGCCGGCCCAGGGTTCGCAGCAGCGCCTTCACGCCTTCTCTCCACCGCCTCGGCCGCCTGGCGCAGCCCTGCCCCGACGTCCTGCCCGACCGCAGCTCGGCGCCGCCACACGCGCCAGCAGCGGCCGCCCGGCGCCCCACCCGCGCCGGCCCGGCGCAGCTGTGCGGCTCCGCAGGCCCCACCGCCCGCCGCCCGCCTCTGGGGGGCGCTCTGGCCGCCCTGCGGCTCCCGGGCCCTCGCCCCCCGACACACGCTGCCCCTCCCAGACCCGCTGGCCTGGGCCCTTCTCCACCCGCTGGTCCGCGAGCCCACATCCCGCACCGACGGAGGACCCCACACGGCCGCCACCCACCCGTCCCCCGTGCGGCACCCCCTTCCCCCGCTTCCCCGCCACGGGGCAGCGTCGCGTCCCCAAGGAGCGCCTTGAGCACAGCCACTCGTCAGGCGCCGTGGCCACGACAGGAGGCCCTGGCTGGGCTGTGGCGATCCCGCACGCGCGCGCGCCAGAGGGGGGGGGGGTGGCGAGGAAGGGAAAGGGGTGGCGGTGGTCGACGGCGGGCAGGCCGGACACCCGTCGTCGCCCTGCGCCTCTTGTCGGACGCTGGAGGGAGGAGAAGAAGGGCCCTGGGGGCAAACGTTTGGAGAGAGCGGCGACGCCGGCGACCAAAAAGGGCGTCTTGCCTCCCCGTCGGGGAATCGAACCCCGGTCTCCCGCGTGACAGGCGGGGATACTCACCACTATACTAACGAGGACGGCGGCGGCCACCCGGGCGCCCGACCCCTCTCCGCCTGCCTGCCCACGCCTACCCCTGCCCTCGACGCCCTGCCTTACACAGGCGTCCGCCACACGCCACACCCGACGCGACCCCAAACCAACCGCGTCAGCCCCCACAGCAGTCCCCCTGCCCCCCACTCGGAGTGGACCAGGGACCCGGGCCGGGCGGGCGGCGCTGAATACCCCGAGTGCGCCGCTGCCTACCGCCTGCCAAGCGGAGATCCCGCCGGCAGGAGAGACCCGAGAGGGCAAGCACGGCTGCGAGCAGGAGGACGGGGTCTCAGGATGGCCAGAGGCGGACGACGGAGGGGAGGGGAGGGCAGGGGAGAGCAGGGGAGGGCAGGGGAGGGGGCGGTGGCGGCGCAAGAGGCTGGCCCGAAGGCGCCCTCTGGGTGCAGAGCCGGGGATGTGCGAGCGGGGCGGGCGGGCGGCGGCTGCGGCGGGGCGGCCAATCGGCTGGCCGAGCTCCCGGTCGGCCGGTCCCCGCGCGCGCCCCGTCCCTTGCGCACCCACACAGCCGCCAGCCAGCACCAGCGTTCGCGCCGGGTCCCAGCCAGGCGAGCGGCGACGCGCCCAGGCCCGCCGTCAGGATGGCCGAGCGGTCTAAGGCGCTGCGTTCAGGTCGCAGTCTCCCCTGGAGGCGTGGGTTCGAATCCCACTCCTGACACGCCCCCCTTTTGGCGCGCCCAACGAGGGCACGGGACACCGGCGGGCCTGGACGACGCCCTATAGCAAGCCCCGGCCGGCCTGACGGGCCGCTCCTGCCTGGCACCGGAGCAGAAGGGGCGCAGTATGGAGCCCCGACGCCTCCACCCTCCTGGCCACAGGCTTTGCGCACACACGCCCTCCCCCACCAATTCACGCGCCTTTCCCACCTGATCCCACACCCGCAGGCTTGGGGAACCTCGCGGCACGTCTCTGCTCACCTCCTTTCGGGGGGCTGTGTTTTCCTTCCTCCCTCCCGCTCCCGCTCTCGCTCCCGCTCTCGCTCTCGCTCAGGCTCCCGCTCCGGCTCCGCTGCCGGCGCATGCTCCCGCGCCCGCTCTGGCGCCGGCTCTGGCGAACGCTCCGCTCCCACCGCCCCCTGCGGGCCAGGCGCGTGCGCAAAGGCCAAAAGCCCTCCGCATTCGGTTCTCCACCAGACTCGTGCCTGGTGAACAGCGCCTCGCTCTCCGAGCCGTGCGCTTCAGCCACCAGGAGCACACCGTCCCGCACCCTGTCCTTTCCGCCGGCCCCCATTCCATTCCCTCCACATCCTACGCAGGTGGCCCGTGGTGCCCACGAGGATTTTCCACCTTGACGCCTTGCCCTGGCCACGCCTGCCTGCCTGCCTGCCTGCCTGCCTGCCTGCCTGCCTCCCGGGACACAGGCAGCCCAGCCACCTGCTCGCCGGCTAACGCCAGGGCCCTCCCTTCACTGGGCCTGGCCCTGGAGTCCAGCCCGCAAAGGTGGTTCCCGTGAGCGCTGGGCGGAGGGAAGCCCTGGATACCCAAGCCACCCACCTGGGCGCCACAGCGCATCTCCGCGCCGGAAGCCGCGGCCCGGCCGGGACCCCAGGAGCCCAGAGCGCTCCCTCACCGCGCCATCGGCCAGCTGGCCACTCTGCCCATGCGCTCCTGCGAGCCAAGATCGCGCTCCTGCCTCACAACCACCGCACCCGAGCTGGGCCCCTAGGGAGAGCTGCGGGCCAGAGCTCAGACACCTTGCTTTGGTCTCCCGGCCTGAGCGGTACTCAGAGGCGCCGGCCGCGCTACCGGGCCTCCGACTTCTCCACACGGCACGCGCGCGCACGCGCGGGGGACACACACACACACACACACACACACACACACCACCCCACGGCACCCCACGTGCGCACACAACCGCAGCTCCGTTCCCCAGACCCTCCGCTCCCCCCCTGGCCCTTGCACACACTGAGTGGACGAGAAAGCCATCAGCCAAAGGGACTTTGGGTCGGTGCTGACACGAGCTGCTGAAGGGAACGTCAGTGCTCAGCTGCGCCCGCCACACATCCCCCGTGCTGTGTGCGATTCGGGCGCAGGCCGGGCTTGGTCCGCCTCCTGGCTTCCCTGGCAACCGACCCCCAGCGGGGCAGTGTCTGGCGCCCCCCCTCCCACCAGGGAGAAAGCACAGGATGAGCCTAGTCAGCCTGCACGCGCCGGTGCCTCGCTCTGCCCGTCTGCGCCGCTCCCTAGGGCTCTGGACGTGCCTGGAGCCTCTTTTTCAGGCCGCCCGTCCGCCTCCTGCTCCCACGAAGCAGATGCTCGCGACTGGCCCCGACCCGCGTCTGGCCGCCGCTGGGGAGCGCCGCTGGGGAAGCCGTCTGTTGACCACTGCCATCGGTGCATGGGTGGTTCAGTGGTAGAATTCTCGCCTGCCACGCGGGAGGCCCGGGTTCGATTCCCGGCCCATGCAGTGCTCTGTCCCCTTTTGGCCCTGCAGCCCCAACGCTGGCACGGCCCGGCTTCCTCTCTCCAAAGCTCCAGGCACCTGGCCTACACCAACCCTGCTCCCACCGGGGGGGACCGCCCCTGCCCTGCCCCACTCTGACGCCCATTCCCTTCTTCTTGGGCTCTCTTGTCCAGGCGACCAAACTCCACCCTGCATTGGGCCAAGGCCCCTGGCCCGCCCACACGCTCTCTTTGCCCCTTTTCTCTTCGGGACCCTGACCACCCGGCTTGACTCGCCCACTTCGCTTCCAGAAATACTTCTGCGCACCACCACACACCCGTACCCCGATCGCGCCTCGGGGTGTGGGCACGCCCCACCTCGCCCCACCTCCACTCCTTTCGCCACCGCTCCTCCCTCCCTGCCTCACTCTCCCCACACTCCCAAAATCCTCCTGTCTCTGACAACCAGGAACAACCAAGTTGCCACCCCTACCACTGATACATCCCATTCTCCGGCAGGGGCCCTCACAAACTCACTAGGGTGCACCAGGAAGACCACATTCATGGCACAACACCATCGTCCCGACACACGCTCTCTGTTCTCTCTATGCCCTGCTTGGCCACAGTATCCTTCAAATCCCGCCGCTCCTCCATCGCTAAGACCACCGCCAGCACCAGCACTAGCAGCAGCACCACCAGCACCAAGCTCCCCCTCCACCAGCATCAGCAGCAGCAGCGGCAGCAGCACCACCACCACCACCACCACCACCACCACGAGCCCCCCCGCCCAACAGCAGCACCAGTAGCAGCAGCAGCGGCACCAAGTCCACCAGCAAAGCAGCACCCGGACCATCACCAACATCAGCTCGGCAGCCTCCTTCGACACCACCCCCGCCGCCGCGGCCACCAGCCACCAGCAGGACCAAGTCCACCACCGCACACCACCACGGGCACCATTGCCAACAGCACTAAAGTCCTTCGGCATCACCGCCACCAGCACCAACAGAACCAAGGCCACCACCAGCGCACCGGCATAGGCATCATCGCCAACAGCACTAAGGTCCTCCACCATCACTATCACCCCCCCACACCACCACCACTAGGACCAAGTCCACCACCACACCACCACGGGCACCACTGCCAACAGCACTAAAGTCCTCAACACCACCACCACCACCACCAAGTCCACCATCACCACACCGGCACGGGCACCAAAACCAACAGGACTGAAGTCCTTCACCATCATCACCGCCCCCACCACCATCACCAGAAGGACCGGGTCCACCACCAGCTCACGCGCATGGACATCATCGCCGACGGCACCCAAGTCCTCCACCATCAGTACCACCCCCACACCACGTAGTCTACCCCCAACCCCTCGTACCATAGCAGCAGCAGCAGCAGCAGCAGCAGCAGAAGCAGCAGCAGCAGCAGCAGCAGCAAGACCAAGTCTACCATCACCACACTGGCACAGGCACCATGGCCCACAGCACTGACGTCCTTCACCACCACCACCACCATGACCAAGTCCAGCAGCAGCACCAAGTCCACCACCAGCGCACCAGCATGGACATCATCACCAACAGCACCCAAGTCCTCTACGATCACCACCACCGCCATCGCCACCGCCACCTCCACGAGCTCCACTATCACCACACCGGCACGGGCACCATCGCCAACAGGACTGAAGTCCTTCATCACCACCACCACCGCCACCACCAAGACCGTGTCCACCATCACCCCGGCAGCCCTGGCACCGTCACCAACGGCACCAAAGGCCACCACCACCATCGCCAGCAGCGGCGGCACCAAGTCATCCACCAGCAACAACACAAGTACCAGCTCAGCCAGTACCTCCCCCCCGCCCCGGCCGCCCCTCTGGCCCAACATCCCCACACCTGTCGCCTGCCTCCTCGCCCCCTCCTTTCCAAGTCCTCACTGGTCAATGATCCTGGGTGGCATTTGTCCTGTTGGCCTCTCTGAATCTCAACCCCAGGACGACCCCTGAGACCTGACTGACTGTCCCAATGATAGGTGACTGAAGTCTCCGGGGCTGTGGAATTCCTCACCCCGCTGGGACGGCTCCTAGACCCGGTCCCCCATCTCTCTGTGTTTCCCGTGCTTGCCTGCCTACCGGCTTCCCACCCACGTCCCCCTGCACCCCACCCGTTGGCCCGAGCGCCCTGCAGTACAACACAGCATAGCACAGCACAGCACAGCAGTCTCCCCCCGCACCACCGCCATGGTCCTCTCCCACCACGGGGGACTCCAGCTTTTTTACGCCGGGACCCACTCCCCACCACTTGCCGCGTGCTGCTCCTGCCAGCCTCCAGGCTAGACCCCTGCCACCCGCCACCCACCCCGTGTACCCCACACCCATCTCTCACACTCAAGGCCAGCAGTCGGACCTCCCACAGGCTCCTCAGGCACACTCCTACTCCGTCTCCTCCCCTACCTCAGATCTGAGCTCACCCTCCCGCACACGTGCACGCGTGCCGGGTAAGACGCCCCAAGCCTCCGCAGAGACCCTGCCTGAGTGGCCAGCCACGCTCTCGGCCGGGTCCGCAAGCCCCACACTTCCCCGCCCGGCACTCCACCCACACATCCGGGCTGCTCCCGGCCCTCCCGTCCTTCTGGGATCCTTGTCGCCCTCTGCCCTAACCCCCGTGGGAGGCCACCCACGGGAGCAAACACCTTCATCCTGCGCTTCCCCCACCGCGGCTGCCTCCCCCCCCCCCCCACGCACACACACTCACTCACGTACGCATGCACACAGAGGCAAGGGTGCTGAAGGAACTCCCTGTGGTGATGGTAAACACCCGGACGCCCACAGGGGTTCCTTTCCTGGCTGGTACGACCTTGTCCCAATCCAGCGAGTGGGCTGCGGCGGCAGGTTTGGGCGGGGCACGGGCTGTCCGCTTGGGCTCTGAAGGAGACAATCTCTGAACAGAGAGCAAACGCTTGGCGGACAGGGGCGTGAACGTGTTGGCGGGAAGGAGACCCTGGTCTGCGATTTCCCTAGAGGAGCACCCGTAGGAGACGACGCGCACAGGGGTGGAGAGAGGGATGGAGTAGACCCTGGCTAGGTGTACGCTAAGGCTGAATGGGCAATGAGAACATCTTTAAGGTGCCGTCCAGGTCGTGGGTCTGCGGGATGAGGGTAGGGCTGGAGGGGGAGGAGGGTGCTCCAGGGAGCACGCTTGCCACTTTGCCATAGGATTCAGGGGAGTGGTGGTGAGGCGATGTGAGGGACGTGTTGGCTAGAAGTCCACCCTGTGTGTCTCCCGTGCGCCTCCAGCCCCTCCCACCCGCTCGGCCGTTGGGTTTTCCCCACCGGCCTCCCGAATCTCCCCGCTGTCTCACCTGCTCTGCCTGGTGGTCCGGCGACCTGGACGTGCCCAGATTCGCTTTCCCAACCCCACCTCCGGGGCGCCACGGGCCGGCTCTCTGCTCCCATCTCCGCCCAAGGCCAGCACCCACGTGGACCGCAATCGCCGGGCACGGGAGACGCGGCCAGCCCAGAGGTTCGTGGTGTCGGTGCTGGGAAGCTGGGCCGGGCCGTGGCTGGCCGGGGGGAGAGGCAAGGGACCAGGGGCTCCAGCAGGGTACCCGGCTCGAAGAGGTAGATTGCTCACGCTCCCCAGACCTCCTCCCCCACTCCCCCTGCCCCTCTTCCCAGCACCGACACCACGAACTAGCACCTCAGGAAGGAGCAAGGGGTGTCCTGTCAGGGGTGGCGAGGTTTCTCCTGAAGACAGCACTGCAGCCACAGAGGCCAAGCCCCTGGGCTGGCTGGACGTGCGGGCGTCTGCTGGTGGCCATGAGTGGGGATAGAGGGTATCGCGGCCTCTCGGGTTTGGGGCGGAGGAAGAGGGGGAGCCCGGCCAGCGTCCAGGGGAGGCGCCCAAGCCCTGCAGTTGGGCGGCCGGCTGGCGAGGCCAAAAGGCTTGGGCTGGCCGAGGCGACAGGGCAAGGCTTGGGCTAGACGGGGCGGCTGGCCTTGCGTGGGCGCCGAGGCGGCGTGGCAAGGGAGAAGCTGGCTAAAAGGGGCGCGGATGCGCTGGGCAGGTTGGTAGGTAGGCCGAGAGGAAGAAGAAAGGCTTCCCTGACCGGGAATCGAACCCGGGCCGCGGCGGTGAGAGCGCCGAATCCTAACCACTAGACCACCAGGGAGCGGCGGGCTCCACGCCTGGCCCGCACCCCCTGGACCCAGCGCCTCCATACCACCCACGCGCTTCTGCTTTGCCTCCAAGGCCCCCGCCTTGCCACGGCCAGCCGCCCGCCGGCCCTGCCAATCCACCTACCCTGCTGGCAGCACCCTCAAAACGCTGCACGCCTCCTTCCCTCACACACGCGCTCAGCTTCGGCCACGCTCCATGCTCCGGGCTCCGGGCTCCGGGCTCCCGGCTCCCATCGGGCCCGGGCACGAGGGCCCTGGAGCCACGCAAAAGGTTGGCCAGCTGCGTTGGCCGGGAATCGAACCCGGGTCAACTGCTTGGAAGGCAGCTATGCTCACCACTATACCACCAACGCTGCACAGCCCGGGCCGCCCCCAGACGCCGGCCCAGGGTTCGCAGCAGCGCCTTCACGCCTTCTCTCCACCGCCTCGGCCGCCTGGCGCAGCCCTGCCCCGACGTCCTGCCCGACCGCAGCTCGGCGCCGCCACACGCGCCAGCAGCGGCCGCCCGGCGCCCCACCCGCGCCGGCCCGGCGCAGCTGTGCGGCTCCGCAGGCCCCACCGCCCGCCGCCCGCCTCTGGGGGGCGCTCTGGCCGCCCTGCGGCTCCCGGGCCCTCGCCCCCCGACACACGCTGCCCCTCCCAGACCCGCTGGCCTGGGCCCTTCTCCACCCGCTGGTCCGCGAGCCCACATCCCGCACCGACGGAGGACCCCACACGGCCGCCACCCACCCGTCCCCCGTGCGGCACCCCCTTCCCCCGCTTCCCCGCCACGGGGCAGCGTCGCGTCCCCAAGGAGCGCCTTGAGCACAGCCACTCGTCAGGCGCCGTGGCCACGACAGGAGGCCCTGGCTGGGCTGTGGCGATCCCGCACGCGCGCGCGCCAGAGGGGGGGGGGTGGCGAGGAAGGGAAAGGGGTGGCGGTGGTCGACGGCGGGCAGGCCGGACACCCGTCGTCGCCCTGCGCCTCTTGTCGGACGCTGGAGGGAGGAGAAGAAGGGCCCTGGGGGCAAACGTTTGGAGAGAGCGGCGACGCCGGCGACCAAAAAGGGCGTCTTGCCTCCCCGTCGGGGAATCGAACCCCGGTCTCCCGCGTGACAGGCGGGGATACTCACCACTATACTAACGAGGACGGCGGCGGCCACCCGGGCGCCCGACCCCTCTCCGCCTGCCTGCCCACGCCTACCCCTGCCCTCGACGCCCTGCCTTACACAGGCGTCCGCCACACGCCACACCCGACGCGACCCCAAACCAACCGCGTCAGCCCCCACAGCAGTCCCCCTGCCCCCCACTCGGAGTGGACCAGGGACCCGGGCCGGGCGGGCGGCGCTGAATACCCCGAGTGCGCCGCTGCCTACCGCCTGCCAAGCGGAGATCCCGCCGGCAGGAGAGACCCGAGAGGGCAAGCACGGCTGCGAGCAGGAGGACGGGGGCTCAGGATGGCCAGAGGCGGACGACGGAGGGGAGGGGAGGGCAGGGGAGAGCAGGGGAGGGCAGGGGAGGGGGCGGTGGCGGCGCAAGAGGCTGGCCCGAAGGCGCCCTCTGGGTGCAGAGCCGGGGATGTGCGAGCGGGGCGGGCGGGCGGCGGCTGCGGCGGGGCGGCCAATCGGCTGGCCGAGCTCCCGGTCGGCCGGTCCCCGCGCGCGCCCCGTCCCTTGCGCACCCACACAGCCGCCAGCCAGCACCAGCGTTCGCGCCGGGTCCCAGCCAGGCGAGCGGCGACGCGCCCAGGCCCGCCGTCAGGATGGCCGAGCGGTCTAAGGCGCTGCGTTCAGGTCGCAGTCTCCCCTGGAGGCGTGGGTTCGAATCCCACTCCTGACACGCCCCCCTTTTGGCGCGCCCAACGAGGGCACGGGACACCGGCGGGCCTGGACGACGCCCTATAGCAAGCCCCGGCCGGCCTGACGGGCCGCTCCTGCCTGGCACCGGAGCAGAAGGGGCGCAGTATGGAGCCCCGACGCCTCCACCCTCCTGGCCACAGGCTTTGCGCACACACGCCCTCCCCCACCAATTCACGCGCCTTTCCCACCTGATCCCACACCCGCAGGCTTGGGGAACCTCGCGGCACGTCTCTGCTCACCTCCTTTCGGGGGGCTGTGTTTTCCTTCCTCCCTCCCGCTCCCGCTCTCGCTCCCGCTCTCGCTCTCGCTCAGGCTCCCGCTCCGGCTCCGCTGCCGGCGCATGCTCCCGCGCCCGCTCTGGCGCCGGCTCTGGCGAACGCTCCGCTCCCACCGCCCCCTGCGGGCCAGGCGCGTGCGCAAAGGCCAAAAGCCCTCCGCATTCGGTTCTCCACCAGACTCGTGCCTGGTGAACAGCGCCTCGCTCTCCGAGCCGTGCGCTTCAGCCACCAGGAGCACACCGTCCCGCACCCTGTCCTTTCCGCCGGCCCCCATTCCATTCCCTCCACATCCTACGCAGGTGGCCCGTGGTGCCCACGAGGATTTTCCACCTTGACGCCTTGCCCTGGCCACGCCTGCCTGCCTGCCTGCCTGCCTGCCTGCCTGCCTGCCTGCCTCCCGGGACACAGGCAGCCCAGCCACCTGCTCGCCGGCTAACGCCAGGGCCCTCCCTTCACTGGGCCTGGCCCTGGAGTCCAGCCCGCAAAGGTGGTTCCCGTGAGCGCTGGGCGGAGGGAAGCCCTGGATACCCAAGCCACCCACCTGGGCGCCACAGCGCATCTCCGCGCCGGAAGCCGCGGCCCGGCCGGGACCCCAGGAGCCCAGAGCGCTCCCTCACCGCGCCATCGGCCAGCTGGCCACTCTGCCCATGCGCTCCTGCGAGCCAAGATCGCGCTCCTGCCTCACAACCACCGCACCCGAGCTGGGCCCCTAGGGAGAGCTGCGGGCCAGAGCTCAGACACCTTGCTTTGGTCTCCCGGCCTGAGCGGTACTCAGAGGCGCCGGCCGCGCTACCGGGCCTCCGACTTCTCCACACGGCACGCGCGCGCACGCGCGGGGGACACACACACACACACACACACACACACACACACCACCCCACGGCACCCCACGTGCGCACACAACCGCAGCTCCGTTCCCCAGACCCTCCGCTCCCCCCCTGGCCCTTGCACACACTGAGTGGACGAGAAAGCCATCAGCCAAAGGGACTTTGGGTCGGTGCTGACACGAGCTGCTGAAGGGAACGTCAGTGCTCAGCTGCGCCCGCCACACATCCCCCGTGCTGTGTGCGATTCGGGCGCAGGCCGGGCTTGGTCCGCCTCCTGGCTTCCCTGGCAACCGACCCCCAGCGGGGCAGTGTCTGGCGCCCCCCCTCCCACCAGGGAGAAAGCACAGGATGAGCCTAGTCAGCCTGCACGCGCCGGTGCCTCGCTCTGCCCGTCTGCGCCGCTCCCTAGGGCTCTGGACGTGCCTGGAGCCTCTTTTTCAGGCCGCCCGTCCGCCTCCTGCTCCCACGAAGCAGATGCTCGCGACTGGCCCCGACCCGCGTCTGGCCGCCGCTGGGGAGCGCCGCTGGGGAAGCCGTCTGTTGACCACTGCCATCGGTGCATGGGTGGTTCAGTGGTAGAATTCTCGCCTGCCACGCGGGAGGCCCGGGTTCGATTCCCGGCCCATGCAGTGCTCTGTCCCCTTTTGGCCCTGCAGCCCCAACGCTGGCACGGCCCGGCTTCCTCTCTCCAAAGCTCCAGGCACCTGGCCTACACCAACCCTGCTCCCACCGGGGGGGACCGCCCCTGCCCTGCCCCACTCTGACGCCCATTCCCTTCTTCTTGGGCTCTCTTGTCCAGGCGACCAAACTCCACCCTGCATTGGGCCAAGGCCCCTGGCCCGCCCACACGCTCTCTTTGCCCCTTTTCTCTTCGGGACCCTGACCACCCGGCTTGACTCGCCCACTTCGCTTCCAGAAATACTTCTGCGCACCACCACACACCCGTACCCCGATCGCGCCTCGGGGTGTGGGCACGCCCCACCTCGCCCCACCTCCACTCCTTTCGCCACCGCTCCTCCCTCCCTGCCTCACTCTCCCCACACTCCCAAAATCCTCCTGTCTCTGACAACCAGGAACAACCAAGTTGCCACCCCTACCACTGATACATCCCATTCTCCGGCAGGGGCCCTCACAAACTCACTAGGGTGCACCAGGAAGACCACATTCATGGCACAACACCATCGTCCCGACACACGCTCTCTGTTCTCTCTATGCCCTGCTTGGCCACAGTATCCTTCAAATCCCGCCGCTCCTCCATCGCTAAGACCACCGCCAGCACCAGCACTAGCAGCAGCACCACCAGCACCAAGCTCCCCCTCCACCAGCATCAGCAGCAGCAGCGGCAGCACCACCACCACCACCACCACCACCACCACCACGAGCCCCCCCGCCCAACAGCAGCACCAGTAGCAGCAGCAGCGGCACCAAGTCCACCAGCAAAGCAGCACCCGGACCATCACCAACATCAGCTCGGCAGCCTCCTTCGACACCACCCCCGCCGCCGCGGCCACCAGCCACCAGCAGGACCAAGTCCACCACCGCACACCACCACGGGCACCATTGCCAACAGCACTAAAGTCCTTCGGCATCACCGCCACCAGCACCAACAGAACCAAGGCCACCACCAGCGCACCGGCATAGGCATCATCGCCAACAGCACTAAGGTCCTCCACCATCACTATCACCCCCCCACACCACCACCACTAGGACCAAGTCCACCACCACACCACCACGGGCACCACTGCCAACAGCACTAAAGTCCTCAACACCACCACCACCACCACCAAGTCCACCATCACCACACCGGCACGGGCACCAAAACCAACAGGACTGAAGTCCTTCACCATCATCACCGCCCCCACCACCATCACCAGAAGGACCGGGTCCACCACCAGCTCACGCGCATGGACATCATCGCCGACGGCACCCAAGTCCTCCACCATCAGTACCACCCCCACACCACGTAGTCTACCCCCAACCCCTCGTACCATAGCAGCAGCAGCAGCAGCAGCAGCAGCAGAAGCAGCAGCAGCAGCAGCAGCAGCAAGACCAAGTCTACCATCACCACACTGGCACAGGCACCATGGCCCACAGCACTGACGTCCTTCACCACCACCACCACCATGACCAAGTCCAGCAGCAGCACCAAGTCCACCACCAGCGCACCAGCATGGACATCATCACCAACAGCACCCAAGTCCTCTACGATCACCACCACCGCCATCGCCACCGCCACCTCCACGAGCTCCACTATCACCACACCGGCACGGGCACCATCGCCAACAGGACTGAAGTCCTTCATCACCACCACCACCGCCACCACCAAGACCGTGTCCACCATCACCCCGGCAGCCCTGGCACCGTCACCAACGGCACCAAAGGCCACCACCACCATCGCCAGCAGCGGCGGCACCAAGTCATCCACCAGCAACAACACAAGTACCAGCTCAGCCAGTACCTCCCCCCCGCCCCGGCCGCCCCTCTGGCCCAACATCCCCACACCTGTCGCCTGCCTCCTCGCCCCCTCCTTTCCAAGTCCTCACTGGTCAATGATCCTGGGTGGCATTTGTCCTGTTGGCCTCTCTGAATCTCAACCCCAGGACGACCCCTGAGACCTGACTGACTGTCCCAATGATAGGTGACTGAAGTCTCCGGGGCTGTGGAATTCCTCACCCCGCTGGGACGGCTCCTAGACCCGGTCCCCCATCTCTCTGTGTTTCCCGTGCTTGCCTGCCTACCGGCTTCCCACCCACGTCCCCCTGCACCCCACCCGTTGGCCCGAGCGCCCTGCAGTACAACACAGCATAGCACAGCACAGCACAGCAGTCTCCCCCCGCACCACCGCCATGGTCCTCTCCCACCACGGGGGACTCCAGCTTTTTTACGCCGGGACCCACTCCCCACCACTTGCCGCGTGCTGCTCCTGCCAGCCTCCAGGCTAGACCCCTGCCACCCGCCACCCACCCCGTGTACCCCACACCCATCTCTCACACTCAAGGCCAGCAGTCGGACCTCCCACAGGCTCCTCAGGCACACTCCTACTCCGTCTCCTCCCCTACCTCAGATCTGAGCTCACCCTCCCGCACACGTGCACGCGTGCCGGGTAAGACGCCCCAAGCCTCCGCAGAGACCCTGCCTGAGTGGCCAGCCACGCTCTCGGCCGGGTCCGCAAGCCCCACACTTCCCCGCCCGGCACTCCACCCACACATCCGGGCTGCTCCCGGCCCTCCCGTCCTTCTGGGATCCTTGTCGCCCTCTGCCCTAACCCCCGTGGGAGGCCACCCACGGGAGCAAACACCTTCATCCTGCGCTTCCCCCACCGCGGCTGCCTCCCCCCCCCCCACGCACACACACTCACTCACGTACGCATGCACACAGAGGCAAGGGTGCTGAAGGAACTCCCTGTGGTGATGGTAAACACCCGGACGCCCACAGGGGTTCCTTTCCTGGCTGGTACGACCTTGTCCCAATCCAGCGAGTGGGCTGCGGCGGCAGGTTTGGGCGGGGCACGGGCTGTCCGCTTGGGCTCTGAAGGAGACAATCTCTGAACAGAGAGCAAACGCTTGGCGGACAGGGGCGTGAACGTGTTGGCGGGAAGGAGACCCTGGTCTGCGATTTCCCTAGAGGAGCACCCGTAGGAGACGACGCGCACAGGGGTGGAGAGAGGGATGGAGTAGACCCTGGCTAGGTGTACGCTAAGGCTGAATGGGCAATGAGAACATCTTTAAGGTGCCGTCCAGGTCGTGGGTCTGCGGGATGAGGGTAGGGCTGGAGGGGGAGGAGGGTGCTCCAGGGAGCACGCTTGCCACTTTGCCATAGGATTCAGGGGAGTGGTGGTGAGGCGATGTGAGGGACGTGTTGGCTAGAAGTCCACCCTGTGTGTCTCCCGTGCGCCTCCAGCCCCTCCCACCCGCTCGGCCGTTGGGTTTTCCCCACCGGCCTCCCGAATCTCCCCGCTGTCTCACCTGCTCTGCCTGGTGGTCCGGCGACCTGGACGTGCCCAGATTCGCTTTCCCAACCCCACCTCCGGGGCGCCACGGGCCGGCTCTCTGCTCCCATCTCCGCCCAAGGCCAGCACCCACGTGGACCGCAATCGCCGGGCACGGGAGACGCGGCCAGCCCAGAGGTTCGTGGTGTCGGTGCTGGGAAGCTGGGCCGGGCCGTGGCTGGCCGGGGGGAGAGGCAAGGGACCAGGGGCTCCAGCAGGGTACCCGGCTCGAAGAGGTAGATTGCTCACGCTCCCCAGACCTCCTCCCCCACTCCCCCTGCCCCTCTTCCCAGCACCGACACCACGAACTAGCACCTCAGGAAGGAGCAAGGGGTGTCCTGTCAGGGGTGGCGAGGTTTCTCCTGAAGACAGCACTGCAGCCACAGAGGCCAAGCCCCTGGGCTGGCTGGACGTGCGGGCGTCTGCTGGTGGCCATGAGTGGGGATAGAGGGTATCGCGGCCTCTCGGGTTTGGGGCGGAGGAAGAGGGGGAGCCCGGCCAGCGTCCAGGGGAGGCGCCCAAGCCCTGCAGTTGGGCGGCCGGCTGGCGAGGCCAAAAGGCTTGGGCTGGCCGAGGCGACAGGGCAAGGCTTGGGCTAGACGGGGCGGCTGGCCTTGCGTGGGCGCCGAGGCGGCGTGGCAAGGGAGAAGCTGGCTAAAAGGGGCGCGGATGCGCTGGGCAGGTTGGTAGGTAGGCCGAGAGGAAGAAGAAAGGCTTCCCTGACCGGGAATCGAACCCGGGCCGCGGCGGTGAGAGCGCCGAATCCTAACCACTAGACCACCAGGGAGCGGCGGGCTCCACGCCTGGCCCGCACCCCCTGGACCCAGCGCCTCCATACCACCCACGCGCTTCTGCTTTGCCTCCAAGGCCCCCGCCTTGCCACGGCCAGCCGCCCGCCGGCCCTGCCAATCCACCTACCCTGCTGGCAGCACCCTCAAAACGCTGCACGCCTCCTTCCCTCACACACGCGCTCAGCTTCGGCCACGCTCCATGCTCCGGGCTCCGGGCTCCGGGCTCCCGACTCCCATCGGGCCCGGGCACGAGGGCCCTGGAGCCACGCAAAAGGTTGGCCAGCTGCGTTGGCCGGGAATCGAACCCGGGTCAACTGCTTGGAAGGCAGCTATGCTCACCACTATACCACCAACGCTGCACAGCCCGGGCCGCCCCCAGACGCCGGCCCAGGGTTCGCAGCAGCGCCTTCACGCCTTCTCTCCACCGCCTCGGCCGCCTGGCGCAGCCCTGCCCCGACGTCCTGCCCGACCGCAGCTCGGCGCCGCCACACGCGCCAGCAGCGGCCGCCCGGCGCCCCACCCGCGCCGGCCCGGCGCAGCTGTGCGGCTCCGCAGGCCCCACCGCCCGCCGCCCGCCTCTGGGGGGCGCTCTGGCCGCCCTGCGGCTCCCGGGCCCTCGCCCCCCGACACACGCTGCCCCTCCCAGACCCGCTGGCCTGGGCCCTTCTCCACCCGCTGGTCCGCGAGCCCACATCCCGCACCGACGGAGGACCCCACACGGCCGCCACCCACCCGTCCCCCGTGCGGCACCCCCTTCCCCCGCTTCCCCGCCACGGGGCAGCGTCGCGTCCCCAAGGAGCGCCTTGAGCACAGCCACTCGTCAGGCGCCGTGGCCACGACAGGAGGCCCTGGCTGGGCTGTGGCGATCCCGCACGCGCGCGCGCCAGAGGGGGGGGGGGTGGCGAGGAAGGGAAAGGGGTGGCGGTGGTCGACGGCGGGCAGGCCGGACACCCGTCGTCGCCCTGCGCCTCTTGTCGGACGCTGGAGGGAGGAGAAGAAGGGCCCTGGGGGCAAACGTTTGGAGAGAGCGGCGACGCCGGCGACCAAAAAGGGCGTCTTGCCTCCCCGTCGGGGAATCGAACCCCGGTCTCCCGCGTGACAGGCGGGGATACTCACCACTATACTAACGAGGACGGCGGCGGCCACCCGGGCGCCCGACCCCTCTCCGCCTGCCTGCCCACGCCTACCCCTGCCCTCGACGCCCTGCCTTACACAGGCGTCCGCCACACGCCACACCCGACGCGACCCCAAACCAACCGCGTCAGCCCCCACAGCAGTCCCCCTGCCCCCCACTCGGAGTGGACCAGGGACCCGGGCCGGGCGGGCGGCGCTGAATACCCCGAGTGCGCCGCTGCCTACCGCCTGCCAAGCGGAGATCCCGCCGGCAGGAGAGACCCGAGAGGGCAAGCACGGCTGCGAGCAGGAGGACGGGGGCTCAGGATGGCCAGAGGCGGACGACGGAGGGGAGGGGAGGGCAGGGGAGAGCAGGGGAGGGCAGGGGAGGGGGCGGTGGCGGCGCAAGAGGCTGGCCCGACGGCGCCCTCTGGGTGCAGAGCCGGGGATGTGCGAGCGGGGCGGGCGGGCGGCGGCTGCGGCCAGTCGGCTGGCCGAGCTCCCGGTCGGCCGGTCCCCCGCGCGCGCCCCGTCCCTTGCGCACCCACACAGCCGCCAGCCAGCACCAGCGTTCGCGCCGGTTCCCAGTCAGGTGAGCGGCGACGCGCCCAGGCCCGCCGTCAGGATGGCCGAGCGGTCTAAGGCGCTGCGTTCAGGTCGCAGTCTCCCCTGGAGGCGTGGGTTCGAATCCCACTCCTGACACGCCCCCCTTTTGGCGCGCCCAACGAGGGCACGGGACACCGGCGGGCCTGGACGACGCCCTATAGCAAGCCCCGGCCTGCCTGACGGGCCGCTCCTGCCTGGCACCGGAGCAGAAGGGGCCCAGTATGGAGCCCCGACGCCTCCACCCTCCTGGCCACAGGCTTTGCGCACACACGCCCTCCCCCACCAATTCACGCGCCTTTCCCACCTGATCCCACACCCGCAGGCTTGGGGAACCTCGCGGCACGTCTCTGCTCACCTCCTTTCGGGGGGCTGTGTTTTCCTTCCTCCCTCCCGCTCCCGCTCTCGCTCAGGCTCCCGCTCCGGCTCCGCTGCCGGCGCATGCTCCCGCGCCCGCTCTGGCGCCGGCTCTGGCGAACGCTCCACTCCCACCGCCCCCTGCGGGCCAGGCGCGTGCGCAAAGGCCAAAAGCCCTCCGCATTCGGTTCTCCACCAGACTCGTGCCTGGTGAACAGCGCCTCGCTCTCCGAGCCGTGCGCTTCAGCCACCAGGAGCACACCGTCCCGCACCCTGTCCTTTCCGCCGGCCCCCATTCCATTCCCTCCACATCCTACGCAGGTGGCCCGTGGTGCCCACGAGGATTTTCCACCTTGACGCCTTGCCCTGGCCACGCCTGCCTGCCTGCCTGCCTGCCTGCCTGCCTCCCGGGACACAGGCAGCCCAGCCACCTGCTCGCCGGCTAACGCCAGGGCCCTCCCTTCACTGGGCCTGGCCCTGGAGTCCAGCCCGCAAAGGTGGTTCCCGTGAGCGCTGGGCGGAGGGAAGCCCTGGATACCCAAGCCACCCACCTGGGCGCCACAGCGCATCTCCGCGCCGGAAGCCGCGGCCCGGCCGGGACCCCAGGAGCCCAGAGCGCTCCCTCACCGCGCCATCGGCCAGCTGGCCACTCTGCCCATGCGCTCCTGCGAGCCAAGATCGCGCTCCTGCCTCACAACCACCGCACCCGAGCTGGGCCCCTAGGGAGAGCTGCGGGCCAGAGCTCAGACACCTTGCTTTGGTCTCCCGGCCTGAGCGGTACTCAGAGGCGCCGGCCGCGCTACCGGGCCTCCGACTTCTCCACACGGCACGCGCGCGCACGCGCGGGGGACACACACACACACACACACACACACACCACCCCACGGCACCCCACGTGCGCACACAACCGCAGCTCCGTTCCCCAGACCCTCCGCTCCCCCCCTGGCCCTTGCACACACTGAGTGGACGAGAAAGCCATCAGCCAAAGGGACTTTGGGTCGGTGCTGACACGAGCTGCTGAAGGGAACGTCAGTGCTCAGCTGCGCCCGCCACACATCCCCCGTGCTGTGTGCGATTCGGGCGCAGGCCGGGCTTGGTCCGCCTCCTGGCTTCCCTGGCAACCGACCCCCAGCGGGGCAGTGTCTGGCGCCCCCCCTCCCACCAGGGAGAAAGCACAGGATGAGCCTAGTCAGCCTGCACGCGCCGGTGCCTCGCTCTGCCCGTCTGCGCCGCTCCCTAGGGCTCTGGACGTGCCTGGAGCCTCTTTTTCAGGCCGCCCGTCCGCCTCCTGCTCCCACGAAGCAGATGCTCGCGACTGGCCCCGACCCGCGTCTGGCCGCCGCTGGGGAGCGCCGCTGGGGAAGCCGTCTGTTGACCACTGCCATCGGTGCATGGGTGGTTCAGTGGTAGAATTCTCGCCTGCCACGCGGGAGGCCCGGGTTCGATTCCCGGCCCATGCAGTGCTCTGTCCCCTTTTGGCCCTGCAGCCCCAACGCTGGCACGGCCCGGCTTCCTCTCTCCAAAGCTCCAGGCACCTGGCCTACACCAACCCTGCTCCCACCGGGGGGGACCGCCCCTGCCCTGCCCCACTCTGACGCCCATTCCCTTCTTCTTGGGCTCTCTTGTCCAGGCGACCAAACTCCACCCTGCATTGGGCCAAGGCCCCTGGCCCCGCCCACACGCTCTCTTTGCCCCTTTTCTCTTCGGGACCCTGACCACCCGGCTTGACTCGCCCACTTCGCTTCCAGAAATACTTCTGCGCACCACCACACACCCGTACCCCGATCGCGCCTCGGGGTGTGGGCACGCCCCACCTCGCCCCACCTCCACTCCTTTCGCCACCGCTCCTCCCTCCCTGCCTCACTCTCCCCACACTCCCAAAATCCTCCTGTCTCTGACAACCAGGAACAACCAAGTTGCCACCCCTACCACTGATACATCCCATTCTCCGGCAGGGGCCCTCACAAACTCACTAGGGTGCACCAGGAAGACCACATTCATGGCACAACACCATCGTCCCGACACACGCTCTCTGTTCTCTCTATGCCCTGCTTGGCCACAGTATCCTTCAAATCCCGCCGCTCCTCCATCGCTAAGACCACCGCCAGCACCAGCACTAGCAGCAGCACCACCAGCACCAAGCTCCCCCTCCACCAGCATCAGCAGCAGCAGCGGCAGCACCACCACCACCACCACCACCACCACCACCACGAGCCCCCCCGCCCAACAGCAGCACCAGTAGCAGCAGCAGCGGCACCAAGTCCACCAGCAAAGCAGCACCCGGACCATCACCAACATCAGCTCGGCAGCCTCCTTCGACACCACCCCCGCCGCCGCGGCCACCAGCCACCAGCAGGACCAAGTCCACCACCGCACACCACCACGGGCACCATTGCCAACAGCACTAAAGTCCTTCGGCATCACCGCCACCAGCACCAACAGAACCAAGGCCACCACCAGCGCACCGGCATAGGCATCATCGCCAACAGCACTAAGGTCCTCCACCATCACTATCACCCCCCCACACCACCACCACTAGGACCAAGTCCACCACCACACCACCACGGGCACCACTGCCAACAGCACTAAAGTCCTCAACACCACCACCACCACCACCAAGTCCACCATCACCACACCGGCACGGGCACCAAAACCAACAGGACTGAAGTCCTTCACCATCATCACCGCCCCCACCACCATCACCAGAAGGACCGGGTCCACCACCAGCTCACGCGCATGGACATCATCGCCGACGGCACCCAAGTCCTCCACCATCAGTACCACCCCCACACCACGTAGTCTACCCCCAACCCCTCGTACCATAGCAGCAGCAGCAGCAGCAGCAGCAGCAGAAGCAGCAGCAGCAGCAGCAGCAGCAAGACCAAGTCTACCATCACCACACTGGCACAGGCACCATGGCCCACAGCACTGACGTCCTTCACCACCACCACCACCATGACCAAGTCCAGCAGCAGCACCAAGTCCACCACCAGCGCACCAGCATGGACATCATCACCAACAGCACCCAAGTCCTCTACGATCACCACCACCGCCATCGCCACCGCCACCTCCACGAGCTCCACTATCACCACACCGGCACGGGCACCATCGCCAACAGGACTGAAGTCCTTCATCACCACCACCACCGCCACCACCAAGACCGTGTCCACCATCACCCCGGCAGCCCTGGCACCGTCACCAACGGCACCAAAGGCCACCACCACCATCGCCAGCAGCGGCGGCACCAAGTCATCCACCAGCAACAACACAAGTACCAGCTCAGCCAGTACCTCCCCCCCGCCCCGGCCGCCCCTCTGGCCCAACATCCCCACACCTGTCGCCTGCCTCCTCGCCCCCTCCTTTCCAAGTCCTCACTGGTCAATGATCCTGGGTGGCATTTGTCCTGTTGGCCTCTCTGAATCTCAACCCCAGGACGACCCCTGAGACCTGACTGACTGTCCCAATGATAGGTGACTGAAGTCTCCGGGGCTGTGGAATTCCTCACCCCGCTGGGACGGCTCCTAGACCCGGTCCCCCATCTCTCTGTGTTTCCCGTGCTTGCCTGCCTACCGGCTTCCCACCCACGTCCCCCTGCACCCCACCCGTTGGCCCGAGCGCCCTGCAGTACAACACAGCATAGCACAGCACAGCACAGCAGTCTCCCCCCGCACCACCGCCATGGTCCTCTCCCACCACGGGGGACTCCAGCTTTTTTACGCCGGGACCCACTCCCCACCACTTGCCGCGTGCTGCTCCTGCCAGCCTCCAGGCTAGACCCCTGCCACCCGCCACCCACCCCGTGTACCCCACACCCATCTCTCACACTCAAGGCCAGCAGTCGGACCTCCCACAGGCTCCTCAGGCACACTCCTACTCCGTCTCCTCCCCTACCTCAGATCTGAGCTCACCCTCCCGCACACGTGCACGCGTGCCGGGTAAGACGCCCCAAGCCTCCGCAGAGACCCTGCCTGAGTGGCCAGCCACGCTCTCGGCCGGGTCCGCAAGCCCCACACTTCCCCGCCCGGCACTCCACCCACACATCCGGGCTGCTCCCGGCCCTCCCGTCCTTCTGGGATCCTTGTCGCCCTCTGCCCTAACCCCCGTGGGAGGCCACCCACGGGAGCAAACACCTTCATCCTGCGCTTCCCCCACCGCGGCTGCCTCCCCCCCCCCACGCACACACACTCACTCACGTACGCATGCACACAGAGGCAAGGGTGCTGAAGGAACTCCCTGTGGTGATGGTAAACACCCGGACGCCCACAGGGGTTCCTTTCCTGGCTGGTACGACCTTGTCCCAATCCAGCGAGTGGGCTGCGGCGGCAGGTTTGGGCGGGGCACGGGCTGTCCGCTTGGGCTCTGAAGGAGACAATCTCTGAACAGAGAGCAAACGCTTGGCGGACAGGGGCGTGAACGTGTTGGCGGGAAGGAGACCCTGGTCTGCGATTTCCCTAGAGGAGCACCCGTAGGAGACGACGCGCACAGGGGTGGAGAGAGGGATGGAGTAGACCCTGGCTAGGTGTACGCTAAGGCTGAATGGGCAATGAGAACATCTTTAAGGTGCCGTCCAGGTCGTGGGTCTGCGGGATGAGGGTAGGGCTGGAGGGGGAGGAGGGTGCTCCAGGGAGCACGCTTGCCACTTTGCCATAGGATTCAGGGGAGTGGTGGTGAGGCGATGTGAGGGACGTGTTGGCTAGAAGTCCACCCTGTGTGTCTCCCGTGCGCCTCCAGCCCCTCCCACCCGCTCGGCCGTTGGGTTTTCCCCACCGGCCTCCCGAATCTCCCCGCTGTCTCACCTGCTCTGCCTGGTGGTCCGGCGACCTGGACGTGCCCAGATTCGCTTTCCCAACCCCACCTCCGGGGCGCCACGGGCCGGCTCTCTGCTCCCATCTCCGCCCAAGGCCAGCACCCACGTGGACCGCAATCGCCGGGCACGGGAGACGCGGCCAGCCCAGAGGTTCGTGGTGTCGGTGCTGGGAAGCTGGGCCGGGCCGTGGCTGGCCGGGGGGAGAGGCAAGGGACCAGGGGCTCCAGCAGGGTACCCGGCTCGAAGAGGTAGATTGCTCACGCTCCCCAGACCTCCTCCCCCACTCCCCCTGCCCCTCTTCCCAGCACCGACACCACGAACTAGCACCTCAGGAAGGAGCAAGGGGTGTCCTGTCAGGGGTGGCGAGGTTTCTCCTGAAGACAGCACTGCAGCCACAGAGGCCAAGCCCCTGGGCTGGCTGGACGTGCGGGCGTCTGCTGGTGGCCATGAGTGGGGATAGAGGGTATCGCGGCCTCTCGGGTTTGGGGCGGAGGAAGAGGGGGAGCCCGGCCAGCGTCCAGGGGAGGCGCCCAAGCTCTGCAGTTGGGCGGCCGGCTGGCGAGGCCAAAAGGCTTGGGCTGGCCGAGGCGACAGGGCAAGGCTTGGGCTAGACGGGGCGGCTGGCCTTGCGTGGGCGCCGAGGCGGCGTGGCAAGGGAGAAGCTGGCTAAAAGGGGCACGGATGCGCTGGGCAGGTTGGTAGGTAGGCCGAGAGGAAGAAGAAAGGCTTCCCTGACCGGGAATCGAACCCGGGCCGCGGCGGTGAGAGCGCCGAATCCTAACCACTAGACCACCAGGGAGCGGCGGGCTCCACGCCTGGCCCGCACCCCCTGGACCCAGCGCCTCCATACCACCCACGCGCTTCTGCTTTGCCTCCAAGGCCCCCGCCTTGCCACGGCCAGCCGCCCGCCGGCCCTGCCAATCCACCTACCCTGCTGGCAGCACCCTCAAAACGCTGCACGCCTCCTTCCCTCACACACGCGCTCAGCTTCGGCCACGCTCCATGCTCCGGGCTCCGGGCTCCGGGCTCCCGGCTCCCATCGGGCCCGGGCACGAGGGCCCTGGAGCCACGCAAAAGGTTGGCCAGCTGCGTTGGCCGGGAATCGAACCCGGGTCAACTGCTTGGAAGGCAGCTATGCTCACCACTATACCACCAACGCTGCACAGCCCGGGCCGCCCCCAGACGCCGGCCCAGGGTTCGCAGCAGCGCCTTCACGCCTTCTCTCCACCGCCTCGGCCGCCTGGCGCAGCCCTGCCCCGACGTCCTGCCCGACCGCAGCTCGGCGCCGCCACACGCGCCAGCAGCGGCCGCCCGGCGCCCCACCCGCGCCGGCCCGGCGCAGCTGTGCGGCTCCGCAGGCCCCACCGCCCGCCGCCCGCCTCTGGGGGGCGCTCTGGCCGCCCTGCGGCTCCCGGGCCCTCGCCCCCCGACACACGCTGCCCCTCCCAGACCCGCTGGCCTGGGCCCTTCTCCACCCGCTGGTCCGCGAGCCCACATCCCGCACCGACGGAGGACCCCACACGGCCGCCACCCACCCGTCCCCCGTGCGGCACCCCCTTCCCCCGCTTCCCCGCCACGGGGCAGCGTCGCGTCCCCAAGGAGCGCCTTGAGCACAGCCACTCGTCAGGCGCCGTGGCCACGACAGGAGGCCCTGGCTGGGCTGTGGCGATCCCGCACGCGCGCGCGCCGGAGGGGGGGGGGTGGCGAGGAAGGGAAAGGGGTGGCGGTGGTCGACGGCGGGCAGGCCGGACACCCGTCGTCGCCCTGCGCCTCTTGTCGGACGCTGGAGGGAGGAGAAGAAGGGCCCTGGGGGCAAACGTTTGGAGAGAGCGGCGACGCCGGCGACCAAAAAGGGCGTCTTGCCTCCCCGTCGGGGAATCGAACCCCGGTCTCCCGCGTGACAGGCGGGGATACTCACCACTATACTAACGAGGACGGCGGCGGCCACCCGGGCGCCCGACCCCTCTCCGCCTGCCTGCCCACGCCTACCCCTGCCCTCGACGCCCTGCCTTACACAGGCGTCCGCCACACGCCACACCCGACGCGACCCCAAACCAACCGCGTCAGCCCCCACAGCAGTCCCCCTGCCCCCCACTCGGAGTGGACCAGGGACCCGGGCCGGGCGGGCGGCGCTGAATACCCCGAGTGCGCCGCTGCCTACCGCCTGCCAAGCGGAGATCCCGCCGGCAGGAGAGACCCGAGAGGGCAAGCACGGCTGCGAGCAGGAGGACGGGGGCTCAGGATGGCCAGAGGCGGACGACGGAGGGGAGGGGAGGGCAGGGGAGAGCAGGGGAGGGCAGGGGAGGGCAGGGGAGGGGGCGGTGGCGGCGCAAGAGGCTGGCTCGACGGCGCCCTCTGGGTGCAGAGCCGGGGATGTGCGAGCGGGGCGGGCGGGCGGCGGCTGCGGCGGGGCGGCCAGTCGGCTGGCCGAGCTCCCGGTCGGCCGGTCCCCGCGCGCGCCCCGTCCCTTGCGCACCCACACAGCCGCCAGCCAGCACCAGCTTTCGCGCCGGGTCCCAGCCAGGCGAGCGGCGACGCGCCCAGGCCCGCCGTCAGGATGGCCGAGCGGTCTAAGGCGCTGCGTTCAGGTCGCAGTCTCCCCTGGAGGCGTGGGTTCGAATCCCACTCCTGACACGCCCCCCTTTTGGCGCGCCCAACGAGGGCACGGGACACCGGCGGGCCTGGACGACGCCCTATAGCAAGCCCCGGCCTGCCTGACGGGCCGCTCCTGCCTGGCACCGGAGCAGAAGGGGCCCAGTATGGAGCCCCGACGCCTCCACCCTCCTGGCCACAGGCTTTGCGCACACACGCCCTCCCCCACCAATTCACGCGCCTTTCCCACCTGATCCCACACCCGCAGGCTTGGGGAACCTCGCGGCACCTCCTTTCGGGGGGCTGTGTTTTCCTTCCTCCCTCCCGCTCCCGCTCTCGCTCCCGCTCTCGCTCTCGCTCAGGCTCCCGCTCCGGCTCCGCTGCCGGCGCATGCTCCCGCGCCCGCTCTGGCGCCGGCTCTGGCGAACGCTCCACTCCCACCGCCCCCTGCGGGCCAGGCGCGTGCGCAAAGGCCAAAAGCCCTCCGCATTCGGTTCTCCACCAGACTCGTGCCTGGTGAACAGCGCCTCGCTCTCCGAGCCGTGCGCTTCAGCCACCAGGAGCACACCGTCCCGCACCCTGTCCTTTCCGCCGGCCCCCATTCCATTCCCTCCACATCCTACGCAGGTGGCCCGTGGTGCCCACGAGGATTTTCCACCTTGACGCCTTGCCCTGGCCACGCCTGCCTGCCTGCCTGCCTGCCTCCCGGGACACAGGCGGCCCAGCCACCTGCTCGCCGGCTAACGCCAGGGCCCTCCCTTCACTGGGCCTGGCCCTGGAGTCCAGCCCGCAAAGGTGGTTCCCGTGAGCGCTGGGCGGAGGGAAGCCCTGGATACCCAAGCCACCCACCTGGGCGCCACAGCGCATCTCCGCGCCGGAAGCCGCGGCCCGGCCGGGACCCCAGGAGCCCAGAGCGCTCCCTCACCGCGCCATCGGCCAGCTGGCCACTCTGCCCACGCGCTCCTGCGAGCCAAGATCGCGCTCCTGCCTCACAACCACCGCACCCGAGCTGGGCCCCTAGGGAGAGCTGCGGGCCAGAGCTCAGACACCTTGCTTTGGTCTCCCGGCCTGAGCGGTACTCAGAGGCGCCGGCCGCGCTACCGGGCCTCCGACTTCTCCACACGGCACGCGCGCGCACGCGCGGGGGACGGACACACACACACACACACACACACACCACCCCACGGCACCCCACGTGCGCACACAACCGCAGCTCCGTTCCCCAGACCCTCCGCTCCCCCCCTGGCCCTTGCACACACTGAGTGGACGAGAAAGCCATCAGCCAAAGGGACTTTGGGTCGGTGCTGACACGAGCTGCTGAAGGGAACGTCAGTGCTCAGCTGCGCCCGCCACACATCCCCCGTGCTGTGTGCGATTCGGGCGCAGGCCGGGCTTGGTCCGCCTCCTGGCTTCCCTGGCAACCGACCCCCAGCGGGGCAGTGTCTGGCGCCCCCCCTCCCACCAGGGAGAAAGCACAGGATGAGCCTAGTCAGCCTGCACGCGCCGGTGCCTCGCTCTGCCCGTCTGCGCCGCTCCCTAGGGCTCTGGACGTGCCTGGAGCCTCTTTTTCAGGCCGCCCGTCCGCCTCCTGCTCCCACGAAGCAGATGCTCGCGACTGGCCCCGACCCGCGTCTGGCCGCCGCTGGGGAGCGCCGCTGGGGAAGCCGTCTGTTGACCACTGCCATCGGTGCATGGGTGGTTCAGTGGTAGAATTCTCGCCTGCCACGCGGGAGGCCCGGGTTCGATTCCCGGCCCATGCAGTGCTCTGTCCCCTTTTGGCCCTGCAGCCCCAACGCTGGCACGGCCCGGCTTCCTCTCTCCAAAGCTCCAGGCACCTGGCCTACACCAACCCTGCTCCCACCGGGGGGGACCGCCCCTGCCCTGCCCCACTCTGACGCCCATTCCCTTCTTCTTGGGCTCTCTTGTCCAGGCGACCAAACTCCACCCTGCATTGGGCCAAGGCCCCTGGCCCGCCCACACGCTCTCTTTGCCCCTTTTCTCTTCGGGACCCTGACCACCCGGCTTGACTCGCCCACTTCGCTTCCAGAAATACTTCCGCGCACCACCACACACCCGTACCCCGATCGCGCCTCGGGGTGTGGGCACGCCCCACCTCGCCCCACCTCCACTCCTTTCGCCACCGCTCCTCCCTCCCTGCCTCACTCTCCCCACACTCCCAAAATCCTCCTGTCTCTGACAACCAGGAACAACCAAGTTGCCACCCCTACCACTGATACATCCCATTCTCCGGCAGGGGCCCTCACAAACTCACTAGGGTGCACCAGGAAGACCACATTCATGGCACAACACCATCGTCCCGACACACGCTCTCTGTTCTCTCTATGCCCTGCTTGGCCACAGTATCCTTCAAATCCCGCCGCTCCTCCATCGCTAAGACCACCGCCAGCACCAGCACTAGCAGCAGCACCACCAGCACCAAGCTCCCCCTCCACCAGCATCAGCAGCAGCAGCGGCATCACCACCACCACCACCACCACCACCACCACGAGCCCCCCCGCCCAACAGCAGCACCAGTAGCAGCAGCAGCGGCACCAAGTCCACCAGCAAAGCAGCACCCGGACCATCACCAACATCAGCTCGGCAGCCTCCTTCGACACTACCCCCGCCGCCGCGGCAACCAGCCACCAGCAGGACCAAGTCCACCACCGCACACCACCACGGGCACCATTGCCAACAGCACTAAAGTCCTTCGGCATCACCGCCACCAGCACCAACAGAACCAAGGCCACAACCAGCGCACCGGCATAGGCATCATCGCCAACAGCACTAAGGTCCTCCACCATCACTATCACCCCCCCACACCACCACCACTAGGACCAAGTCCACCACCACACCACCACGGGCACCACTGCAAACAGCACTAAAGTCCTTCAACACCGCCACAACGAGGTAGGCAGGAGTGCAGTCAGGCATATGTGGCCAGGGTAAGCTTTCAAGGGGCAAAATCCTCGTGGGCACCACGGCCACCTGCGTAGGCTGTGGAGGGAATGGAATGGAGGCCGGCGGAAAGGACAGGGTGCGAGACGGTGTGCTCCTGGTGGCTGAAGCGCACGGCTCGGAGAGCGAGGCGCTGTTCACCAGGCACGAGTCTGGTGGAGAACCGAATGCGGAGGGCTTTTGGCCTTTGCGCACGCGCCTGGCCCGCAGGGGGCGGTGGGAGTGGAGCGTTCGCCAGAGCCGGCGCCAGAGCGGGCGCGGGAGCATGCGCCGGCAGCGGAGCCGGAGCGGGAGCCTGAGCGAGAGCGAGAGCGGGAGCGAGAGCGGGAGCGGGAAGGAGGAAGGAAAACACAGCCCCCCGAAAGGAGGTGAGCAGAGACGTGCCGCGAGGTTCCCCAAGCCTGCGGGTGTGGGATCAGGTGGGAAAGGCGCGTGAATTGGTGGGGGAGGGCGTGTGTGCGCAAAGCCTGTGGCCAGGAGGGTGGAGGCATCGGGGCTCCATACTGGGCCCCTTCTGCTCCGGTGCCAGGCAGGAGCGGCCCGTCAGGCAGGCCGGGGCTTGCTATAGGGCGTCGTCCAGGCCCGCCGGTGTCCCGTGCCCTCGTTGGGCGCGCCAAAAGGGGGGCGTGTCAGGAGTGGGATTCGAACCCACGCCTCCAGGGGAGACTGCGACCTGAACGCAGCGCCTTAGACCGCTCGGCCATCCTGACGGCGGGCCTGGGCGCGTCGCCGCTCGCCTGGCTGGGACCCGGCGCGAACGCTGGTGCTGGCTGGCGGCTGTGTGGGTGCGCAAGGGACGGGGCGCGCGCGGGGACCGGCCGACCGGGAGCTCGGCCAGCCGACTGGCCGCCCCGCCGCAGCCGCCGCCCGCCCGCCCCGCTCGCACATCCCCGGCTCTGCACCCAGAGGGCGCCGTCGAGCCAGCCTCTTGCGCCGCCACCGCCCCCTCCCCTGCCCTCCCCTGCCCTCCCCTGCTCTCCCCTGCCCTCCCCTCCCCTCCGTCGTCCGCCTCTGGCCATCCTGAGCCCCCGTCCTCCTGCTCGCAGCCGTGCTTGCCCTCTCGGGTCTCTCCTGCCGGCGGGATCTCCGCTTGGCAGGCGGTAGGCAGCGGCGCACTCGGGGTATTCAGCGCCGCCCGCCCGGCCCGGGTCCCTGGTCCACTCCGAGTGGGGGGCAGGGGGACTGCTGTGGGGGCTGACGCGGTTGGTTTGGGGTCGCGTCGGGTGTGGCGTGTGGCGGACGCCTGTGTAAGGCAGGGCGTCGAGGGCAGGGGTAGGCGTGGGCAGGCAGGCGGAGAGGGGTCGGGCGCCCGGGTGGCCGCCGCCGTCCTCGTTAGTATAGTGGTGAGTATCCCCGCCTGTCACGCGGGAGACCGGGGTTCGATTCCCCGACGGGGAGGCAAGACGCCCTTTTTGGTCGCCGGCGTCGCCGCTCTCTCCAAACGTTTGCCCCCAGGGCCCTTCTTCTCCTCCCTCCAGCGTCCGACAAGAGGCGCAGGGCGACGACGGGTGTCCGGCCTGCCCGCCGTCGACCACCGCCACCCCTTTCCCTTCCTCGCCACCCCCCCCCTCCGGCGCGCGCGCGTGCGGGATCGCCACAGCCCAGCCAGGGCCTCCTGTCGTGGCCACGGCGCCTGACGAGTGGCTGTGCTCAAGGCGCTCCTTGGGGACGCGACGCTGCCCCGTGGCGGGGAAGCGGGGGAAGGGGGTGCCGCACGGGGGACGGGTGGGTGGCGGCCGTGTGGGGTCCTCCGTCGGTGCGGGATGTGGGCTCGCGGACCAGCGGGTGGAGAAGGGCCCAGGCCAGCGGGTCTGGGAGGGGCAGCGTGTGTCGGGGGGCGAGGGCCCGGGAGCCGCAGGGCGGCCAGAGCGCCCCCCAGAGGCGGGCGGCGGGCGGTGGGGCCTGCGGAGCCGCACAGCTGCGCCGGGCCGGCGCGGGTGGGGCGCCGGGCGGCCGCTGCTGGCGCGTGTGGCGGCGCCGAGCTGCGGTCGGGCAGGACGTCGGGGCAGGGCTGCGCCAGGCGGCCGAGGCGGTGGAGAGAAGGCGTGAAGGCGCTGCTGCGAACCCTGGGCCGGCGTCTGGGGGCGGCCCGGGCTGTGCAGCGTTGGTGGTATAGTGGTGAGCATAGCTGCCTTCCAAGCAGTTGACCCGGGTTCGATTCCCGGCCAACGCAGCTGGCCAACCTTTTGCGTGGCTCCAGGGCCCTCGTGCCCGGGCCCGATGGGAGCCGGGAGCCCGGAGCCCGGAGCCCGGAGCATGGAGCGTGGCCGAAGCTGAGCGCGTGTGTGAGGGAAGGAGGCGTGCAGCGTTTTGAGGGTGCTGCCAGCAGGGTAGGTGGATTGGCAGGGCCGGCGGGCGGCTGGCCGTGGCAAGGCGGGGGCCTTGGAGGCAAAGCAGAAGCGCGTGGGTGGTATGGAGGCGCTGGGTCCAGGGGGTGCGGGCCAGGCGTGGAGCCCGCCGCTCCCTGGTGGTCTAGTGGTTAGGATTCGGCGCTCTCACCGCCGCGGCCCGGGTTCGATTCCCGGTCAGGGAAGCCTTTCTTCTTCCTCTCGGCCTACCTACCAACCTGCCCAGCGCATCCGCGCCCCTTTTAGCCAGCTTCTCCCTTGCCACGCCGCCTCGGCGCCCACGCAAGGCCAGCCGCCCCGTCTAGCCCAAGCCTTGCCCTGTCGCCTCGGCCAGCCCAAGCCTTTTGGCCTCGCCAGCCGGCCGCCCAACTGCAGGGCTTGGGCGCCTCCCCTGGACGCTGGCCGGGCTCCCCCTCTTCCTCCGCCCCAAACCCGAGAGGCCGCGATACCCTCTATCCCCACTCATGGCCACCAGCAGACGCCCGCACGTCCAGCCAGCCCAGGGGCTTGGCCTCTGTGGCTGCAGTGCTGTCTTCAGGAGAAACCTCGCCACCCCTGACAGGACACCCCTTGCTCCTTCCTGAGGTGCTAGTTCGTGGTGTCGGTGCTGGGAAGAGGGGCAGGGGGAGTGGGGGAGGAGGTCTGGGGAGCGTGAGCAATCTACCTCTTCGAGCCGGGTACCCTGCTGGAGCCCCTGGTCCCTTGCCTCTCCCCCCGGCCAGCCACGGCCCGGCCCAGCTTCCCAGCACCGACACCACGAACCTCTGGGCTGGCCGCGTCTCCCGTGCCCGGCGATTGCGGTCCACGTGGGTGCTGGCCTTGGGCGGAGATGGGAGCAGAGAGCCGGCCCGTGGCGCCCCGGAGGTGGGGTTGGGAAAGCGAATCTGGGCACGTCCAGGTCGCCGGACCACCAGGCAGAGCAGGTGAGACAGCGGGGAGATTCGGGAGGCCGGTGGGGAAAACCCAACGGCCGAGCGGGTGGGAGGGGCTGGAGGCGCACGGGAGACACACAGGGTGGACTTCTAGCCAACACGTCCCTCACATCGCCTCACCACCACTCCCCTGAATCCTATGGCAAAGTGGCAAGCGTGCTCCCTGGAGCACCCTCCTCCCCCTCCAGCCCTACCCTCATCCCGCAGACCCACGACCTGGACGGCACCTTAAAGATGTTCTCATTGCCCATTCAGCCTTAGCGTACACCTAGCCAGGGTCTACTCCATCCCTCTCTCCACCCCTGTGCGCGTCGTCTCCTACGGGTGCTCCTCTAGGGAAATCGCAGACCAGGGTCTCCTTCCCGCCAACACGTTCACGCCCCTGTCCGCCAAGCGTTTGCTCTCTGTTCAGAGATTGTCTCCTTCAGAGCCCAAGCGGACAGCCCGTGCCCCGCCCAAACCTGCCGCTGCAGCCCACTCGCTGGATTGGGACAAGGTCGTACCAGCCAGGAAAGGAACCCCTGTGGGCGTCCGGGTGTTTACCATCACCACAGGGAGTTCCTTCAGCACCCTTGCCTCTGTGTGCATGCGTACGTGAGTGAGTGTGTGTGCGTGGGGGGGGGGAGGCAGCCGCGGTGGGGGAAGCGCAGGATGAAGGTGTTTGCTCCCGTGGGTGGCCTCCCACGGGGGTTAGGGCAGAGGGCGACAAGGATCCCAGAAGGACGGGAGGGCCGGGAGCAGCCCGGATGTGTGGGTGGAGTGCCGGGCGGGGAAGTGTGGGGCTTGCGGACCCGGCCGAGAGCGTGGCTGGCCACTCAGGCAGGGTCTCTGCGGAGGCTTGGGGCGTCTTACCCGGCACGCGTGCACGTGTGCGGGAGGGTGAGCTCAGATCTGAGGTAGGGGAGGAGACGGAGTAGGAGTGTGCCTGAGGAGCCTGTGGGAGGTCCGACTGCTGGCCTTGAGTGTGAGAGATGGGTGTGGGGTACACGGGGTGGGTGGCGGGTGGCAGGGGTCTAGCCTGGAGGCTGGCAGGAGCAGCACGCGGCAAGTGGTGGGGAGTGGGTCCCGGCGTAAAAAAGCTGGAGTCCCCCGTGGTGGGAGAGGACCATGGCGGTGGTGCGGGGGGAGACTGCTGTGCTGTGCTGTGCTATGCTGTGTTGTACTGCAGGGCGCTCGGGCCAACGGGTGGGGTGCAGGGGGACGTGGGTGGGAAGCCGGTAGGCAGGCAAGCACGGGAAACACAGAGAGATGGGGGACCGGGTCTAGGAGCCGTCCCAGCGGGGTGAGGAATTCCACAGCCCCGGAGACTTCAGTCACCTATCATTGGGACAGTCAGTCAGGTCTCAGGGGTCGTCCTGGGGTTGAGATTCAGAGAGGCCAACAGGACAAATGCCACCCAGGATCATTGACCAGTGAGGACTTGGAAAGGAGGGGGCGAGGAGGCAGGCGACAGGTGTGGGGATGTTGGGCCAGAGGGGCGGCCGGGGCGGGGGGGAGGTACTGGCTGAGCTGGTACTTGTGTTGTTGCTGGTGGATGACTTGGTGCCGCCGCTGCTGGCGATGGTGGTGGTGGCCTTTGGTGCCGTTGGTGACGGTGCCAGGGCTGCCGGGGTGATGGTGGACACGGTCTTGGTGGTGGCGGTGGTGGTGGTGATGAAGGACTTCAGTCCTGTTGGCGATGGTGCCCGTGCCGGTGTGGTGATAGTGGAGCTCGTGGAGGTGGCGGTGGCGATGGCGGTGGTGGTGATCGTAGAGGACTTGGGTGCTGTTGGTGATGATGTCCATGCTGGTGCGCTGGTGGTGGACTTGGTGCTGCTGCTGGACTTGGTCATGGTGGTGGTGGTGGTGAAGGACGTCAGTGCTGTGGGCCATGGTGCCTGTGCCAGTGTGGTGATGGTAGACTTGGTCTTGCTGCTGCTGCTGCTGCTGCTGCTGCTGCTGCTGCTGCTGCTGCTATGGTACGAGGGGTTGGGGGTAGACTACGTGGTGTGGGGGTGGTACTGATGGTGGAGGACTTGGGTGCCGTCGGCGATGATGTCCATGCGCGTGAGCTGGTGGTGGACCCGGTCCTTCTGGTGATGGTGGTGGGGGCGGTGATGATGGTGAAGGACTTCAGTCCTGTTGGTTTTGGTGCCCGTGCCGGTGTGGTGATGGTGGACTTGGTGGTGGTGGTGGTGGTGTTGAGGACTTTAGTGCTGTTGGCAGTGGTGCCCGTGGTGGTGTGGTGGTGGACTTGGTCCTAGTGGTGGTGGTGTGGGGGGGTGATAGTGATGGTGGAGGACCTTAGTGCTGTTGGCGATGATGCCTATGCCGGTGCGCTGGTGGTGGCCTTGGTTCTGTTGGTGCTGGTGGCGGTGATGCCGAAGGACTTTAGTGCTGTTGGCAATGGTGCCCGTGGTGGTGTGCGGTGGTGGACTTGGTCCTGCTGGTGGCTGGTGGCCGCGGCGGCGGGGGTGGTGTCGAAGGAGGCTGCCGAGCTGATGTTGGTGATGGTCCGGGTGCTGCTTTGCTGGTGGACTTGGTGCCGCTGCTGCTGCTACTGGTGCTGCTGTTGGGCGGGGGGGCTCGTGGTGGTGGTGGTGGTGGTGGTGGTGGTGGTGCTGCCGCTGCTGCTGCTGATGCTGGTGGAGGGGGAGCTTGGTGCTGGTGGTGCTGCTGCTAGTGCTGGTGCTGGCGGTGGTCTTAGCGATGGAGGAGCGGCGGGATTTGAAGGATACTGTGGCCAAGCAGGGCATAGAGAGAACAGAGAGCGTGTGTCGGGACGATGGTGTTGTGCCATGAATGTGGTCTTCCTGGTGCACCCTAGTGAGTTTGTGAGGGCCCCTGCCGGAGAATGGGATGTATCAGTGGTAGGGGTGGCAACTTGGTTTTCCTGGTTGTCAGAGACAGGAGGATTTTGGGAGTGTGGGGAGAGTGAGGCAGGGAGGGAGGAGCGGTGGCGAAAGGAGTGGAGGTGGGGCGAGGTGGGGCGTGCCCACACCCCGAGGCGCGATCGGGGTACGGGTGTGTGGTGGTGCGCGGAAGTATTTCTGGAAGCGAAGTGGGCGAGTCAAGCCGGGTGGTCAGGGTCCCGAAGAGAAAAGGGGCAAAGAGAGCGTGTGGGCGGGCCAGGGGCCTTGGCCCAATGCAGGGTGGAGTTTGGTCGCCTGGACAAGAGAGCCCAAGAAGAAGGGAATGGGCGTCAGAGTGGGGCAGGGCAGGGGCGGTCCCCCCCGGTGGGAGCAGGGTTGGTGTAGGCCAGGTGCCTGGAGCTTTGGAGAGAGGAAGCCGGGCCGTGCCAGCGTTGGGGCTGCAGGGCCAAAAGGGGACAGAGCACTGCATGGGCCGGGAATCGAACCCGGGCCTCCCGCGTGGCAGGCGAGAATTCTACCACTGAACCACCCATGCACCGATGGCAGTGGTCAACAGACGGCTTCCCCAGCGGCGCTCCCCAGCGGCGGCCAGACGCGGGTCGGGGCCAGTCGCGAGCATCTGCTTCGTGGGAGCAGGAGGCGGACGGGCGGCCTGAAAAAGAGGCTCCAGGCACGTCCAGAGCCCTAGGGAGCGGCGCAGACGGGCAGAGCGAGGCACCGGCGCGTGCAGGCTGACTAGGCTCATCCTGTGCTTTCTCCCTGGTGGGAGGGGGGGCGCCAGACACTGCCCCGCTGGGGGTCGGTTGCCAGGGAAGCCAGGAGGCGGACCAAGCCCGGCCTGCGCCCGAATCGCACACAGCACGGGGGATGTGTGGCGGGCGCAGCTGAGCACTGACGTTCCCTTCAGCAGCTCGTGTCAGCACCGACCCAAAGTCCCTTTGGCTGATGGCTTTCTCGTCCACTCAGTGTGTGCAAGGGCCAGGGGGGGAGCGGAGGGTCTGGGGAACGGAGCTGCGGTTGTGTGCGCACGTGGGGTGCCGTGGGGTGGTGTGTGTGTGTGTGTGTGTGTGTGTGTATCCCCCGCGCGTGCGCGCGCGTGCCGTGTGGAGAAGTCGGAGGCCCGGTAGCGCGGCCGGCGCCTCTGAGTACCGCTCAGGCCGGGAGACCAAAGCAAGGTGTCTGAGCTCTGGCCCGCAGCTCTCCCTAGGGGCCCAGCTCGGGTGCGGTGGTTGTGAGGCAGGAGCGCGATCTTGGCTCGCAGGAGCGCGTGGGCAGAGTGGCCAGCTGGCCGATGGTGCGGCGAGGGAGCGCTCTGGGCTCCTGGGGTCCCGGCCGGGCCGCGGCTTCCGGCGCGGAGATGCGCTGTGGCGCCCAGGTGGGTGGCTTGGGTATCCAGGGCTTCCCTCCGCCCAGCGCTCACGGGAACCACCTTTGCGGGCTGGACTCCAGGGCCAGGCCCAGTGAAGGGAGGGCCCTGGCGTTAGCCGGCGAGCAGGTGGCTGGGCCGCCTGTGTCCCGGGAGGCAGGCAGGCAGGCAGGCGTGGCCAGGGCAAGGCGTCAAGGTGGAAAATCCTCGTGGGCACCACGGGCCACCTGCGTAGGATGTGGAGGGAATGGAATGGGGGCCGGCGGAAAGGACAGGGTGCGGGACGGTGTGCTCCTGGTGGCTGAAGCTCACGGCTCGGAGAGCGAGGCGCTGTTCACCAGGCACGAGTCTGGTGGAGAACCGAATGCGGAGGGCTTTTGGCCTTTGCGCACGCGCCTGGCCCGCAGGGGGCGGTGGGAGTGGAGCGTTCGCCAGAGCCGGCGCCAGAGCGGGCGCGGGAGCATGCGCCGGCAGCGGAGCCGGAGCGGGAGCCTGAGCGAGAGCGAGAGCGGGAGCGAGAGCGGGAGCGGGAGGGAGGAAGGAAAACACAGCCCCCCGAAAGGAGGTGAGCAGAGACGTGCCGCGAGGTTCCCCAAGCCTGCGGGTGTGGGATCAGGTGGGAAAGGCGCGTGAATTGGTGGGGGAGGGCGTGTGTGCGCAAAGCCTGTGGCCAGGAGGGTGGAGGCGTCGGGGCTCCATACTGGGCCCCTTCTGCTCCGGTGCCAGGCAGGAGCGGCCCGTCAGGCAGGCCGGGGCTTGCTATAGGGCGTCGTCCAGGCCCGCCGGTGTCCCGTGCCCTCGTTGGGCGCGCCAAAAGGGGGGGCGTGTCAGGAGTGGGATTCGAACCCACGCCTCCAGGGGAGACTGCGACCTGAACGCAGCGCCTTAGACCGCTCGGCCATCCTGACGGCGGGCCTGGGCGTGTCGCCGCTCACCTGACTGGGAACCGGCGCGAACGCTGGTGCTGGCTGGCGGCTGTGTGGGTGCGCAAGGGACGGGGCGCGCGCGGGGACCGGCCGACCGGGAGCTCGGCCAGCCGACTGGCCGCCCCGCCGCAGCCGCCGCCCGCCCGCCCCGCTCGCACATCCCCGGCTCTGCACCCAGAGGGCGCCGTCGGGCCAGCCTCTTGCGCCGCCACCGCCCCCTCCCCTGCCCTCCCCTGCTCTCCCCTGCCCTCCCCTCCCCTCCGTCGTCCGCCTCTGGCCATCCTGAGCCCCCGTCCTCCTGCTCGCAGCCGTGCTTGCCCTCTCGGGTCTCTCCTGCCGGCTGGATCTCCGCTTGGCAGGCGGTAGGCAGCGGCGCACTCGGGGTATTCAGCGCCGCCCGCCCGGCCCGGGTCCCTGGTCCACTCCGAGTGGGGGGCAGGGGGACTGCTGTGGGGGC
Source organism: Ursus arctos (assembly GCF_023065955.2). NCBI lineage: Eukaryota > Metazoa > Chordata > Mammalia > Carnivora > Ursidae > Ursus > Ursus arctos. The sequence continues at coordinate 60,218,656 of NW_026622874.1, forward strand.
TGACGCGGTTGGTTTGGGTTCGCGTCGCGTGTGGCGTGTGGCGGACGCCTGTGTAAGGCAGGGCGTCGAAGGCAGGGGTAGGCGTGGGCAGGCAGGCGGAGAGGGGTCGGGCGCCCGGGTGGCCGCCGCCGTCCTCGTTAGTATAGTGGTGAGTATCCCCGCCTGTCACGCGGGAGACCGGGGTTCGATTCCCCGACGGGGAGGCAAGACGCCCTTTTTGGTCGCCGGCGTCGCCGCTCTCTCCAAACGTTTGCCCCCAGGGCCCTTCTTCTCCTCCCTCCAGCGTCCGACAAGAGGCGCAGGGCGACGACGGGTGTCCGGCCTGCCCGCCGTCGACCACCGCCACCCCTTTCCCTTCCTCGCCACCCCCCCCCCTCCGGCGCGCGCGCGTGCGGGATCGCCACAGCCCAGCCAGGGCCTCCTGTCGTGGCCACGGCGCCTGACGAGTGGCTGTGCTCAAGGCGCTCCTTGGGGACGCGACGCTGCCCCGTGGCGGGGAAGCGGGGGAAGGGGGTGCCGCACGGGGGACGGGTGGGTGGCGGCCGTGTGGGGTCCTCCGTCGGTGCGGGATGTGGGCTCGCGGACCAGCGGGTGGAGAAGGGCCCAGGCCAGCGGGTCTGGGAGGGGCAGCGTGTGTCGGGGGGCGAGGGCCCGGGAGCCGCAGGGCGGCCAGAGCGCCCCCCAGAGGCGGGCGGCGGGCGGTGGGGCCTGCGGAGCCGCACAGCTGCGCCGGGCCGGCGCGGGTGGGGCGCCGGGCGGCCGCTGCTGGCGCGTGTGGCGGCACCGAGCTGCGGTCGGGCAGGACGTCGGGGCAGGGCTGCGCCAGGCGGCCGAGGCGGTGGAGAGAAGGCGTGAAGGCGCTGCTGCGAACCCTGGGCCGGCGTCTGGGGGCGGCCCGGGCTGTGCAGCGTTGGTGGTATAGTGGTGAGCATAGCTGCCTTCCAAGCAGTTGACCCGGGTTCGATTCCCGGCCAACGCAGCTGGCCAACCTTTTGCGTGGCTCCAGGGCCCTCGTGCCCGGGCCCGATGGGAGCCGGGAGCCCGGAGCCCGGAGCATGGAGCGTGGCCGAAGCTGAGCGCGTGTGTGAGGGAAGGAGGCGTGCAGCGTTTTGAGGGTGCTGCCAGCAGGGTAGGTGGATTGGCAGGGCCGGCGGGCGGCTGGCCGTGGCAAGGCGGGGGCCTTGGAGGCAAAGCAGAAGCGCGTGGGTGGTATGGAGGCGCTGGGTCCAGGGGGTGCGGGCCAGGCGTGGAGCCCGCCGCTCCCTGGTGGTCTAGTGGTTAGGATTCGGCGCTCTCACCGCCGCGGCCCGGGTTCGATTCCCGGTCAGGGAAGCCTTTCTTCTTCCTCTCGGCCTACCTACCAACCTGCCCAGCGCATCCGCGCCCCTTTTAGCCAGCTTCTCCCTTGCCACGCCGCCTCGGCGCCCACGCAAGGCCAGCCGCCCCGTCTAGCCCAAGCCTTGCCCTGTCGCCTCGGCCAGCCCAAGCCTTTTGGCCTCGCCAGCCGGCCGCCCAACTGCAGGGCTTGGGCGCCTCCCCTGGACGCTGGCCGGGCTCCCCCTCTTCCTCCGCCCCAAACCCGAGAGGCCGCGATACCCTCTATCCCCACTCATGGCCACCAGCAGACGCCCGCACGTCCAGCCAGCCCAGGGGCTTGGCCTCTGTGGCTGCAGTGCTGTCTTCAGGAGAAACCTCGCCACCCCTGACAGGACACCCCTTGCTCCTTCCTGAGGTGCTAGTTCGTGGTGTCGGTGCTGGGAAGAGGGGCAGGGGGAGTGGGGGAGGAGGTCTGGGGAGCGTGAGCAATCTACCTCTTCGAGCCGGGTACCCTGCTGGAGCCCCTGGTCCCTTGCCTCTCCCCCCGGCCAGCCACGGCCCGGCCCAGCTTCCCAGCACCGACACCACGAACCTCTGGGCTGGCCGCGTCTCCCGTGCCCGGCGATTGCGGTCCACGTGGGTGCTGGCCTTGGGCGGAGATGGGAGCAGAGAGCCGGCCCGTGGCGCCCCGGAGGTGGGGTTGGGAAAGCGAATCTGGGCACGTCCAGGTCGCCGGACCACCAGGCAGAGCAGGTGAGACAGCGGGGAGATTCGGGAGGCCGGTGGGGAAAACCCAACGGCCGAGCGGGTGGGAGGGGCTGGAGGCGCACGGGAGACACACAGGGTGGACTTCTAGCCAACACGTCCCTCACATCGCCTCACCACCACTCCCCTGAATCCTATGGCAAAGTGGCAAGCGTGCTCCCTGGAGCACCCTCCTCCCCCTCCAGCCCTACCCTCATCCCGCAGACCCACGACCTGGACGGCACCTTAAAGATGTTCTCATTGCCCATTCAGCCTTAGCGTACACCTAGCCAGGGTCTACTCCATCCCTCTCTCCACCCCTGTGCGCGTCGTCTCCTACGGGTGCTCCTCTAGGGAAATCGCAGACCAGGGTCTCCTTCCCGCCAACACGTTCACGCCCCTGTCCGCCAAGCGTTTGCTCTCTGTTCAGAGATTGTCTCCTTCAGAGCCCAAGCGGACAGCCCGTGCCCCGCCCAAACCTGCCGCCGCAGCCCACTCGCTGGATTGGGACAAGGTCGTACCAGCCAGGAAAGGAACCCCTGTGGGCGTCCGGGTGTTTACCATCACCACAGGGAGTTCCTTCAGCACCCTTGCCTCTGTGTGCATGCGTACGTGAGTGAGTGTGTGTGCGTGGGGGGGGGGGAGGCAGCCGCGGTGGGGGAAGCGCAGGATGAAGGTGTTTGCTCCCGTGGGTGGCCTCCCACGGGGGTTAGGGCAGAGGGCGACAAGGATCCCAGAAGGACGGGAGGGCCGGGAGCAGCCCGGATGTGTGGGTGGAGTGCCGGGCGGGGAAGTGTGGGGCTTGCGGACCCGGCCGAGAGCGTGGCTGGCCACTCAGGCAGGGTCTCTGCGGAGGCTTGGGGCGTCTTACCCGGCACGCGTGCACGTGTGCGGGAGGGTGAGCTCAGATCTGAGGTAGGGGAGGAGACGGAGTAGGAGTGTGCCTGAGGAGCCTGTGGGAGGTCCGACTGCTGGCCTTGAGTGTGAGAGATGGGTGTGGGGTACACGGGGTGGGTGGCGGGTGGCAGGGGTCTAGCCTGGAGGCTGGCAGGAGCAGCACGCGGCAAGTGGTGGGGAGTGGGTCCCGGCGTAAAAAAGCTGGAGTCCCCCGTGGTGGGAGAGGACCATGGCGGTGGTGCGGGGGGAGACTGCTGTGCTGTGCTGTGCTATGCTGTGTTGTACTGCAGGGCGCTCGGGCCAACGGGTGGGGTGCAGGGGGACGTGGGTGGGAAGCCGGTAGGCAGGCAAGCACGGGAAACACAGAGAGATGGGGGACCGGGTCTAGGAGCCGTCCCAGCGGGGTGAGGCATTCCACAGCCCCGGAGACTTCAGTCACCTATCATTGGGACAGTCAGTCAGGTCTCAGGGGTCGTCCTGGGGTTGAGATTCAGAGAGGCCAACAGGACAAATGCCACCCAGGATCATTGACCAGTGAGGACTTGGAAAGGAGGGGGCGAGGAGGCAGGCGACAGGTGTGGGGATGTTGGGCCAGAGGGGCGGCCGGGGCGGGGGGGAGGTACTGGCTGAGCTGGTACTTGTGTTGTTGCTGGTGGATGACTTGGTGCCGCCGCTGCTGGCGATGGTGGTGGTGGCCTTTGGTGCCGTTGGTGACGGTGCCAGGGCTGCCGGGGTGATGGTGGACACGGTCTTGGTGGTGGCGGTGGTGGTGGTGATGAAGGACTTCAGTCCTGTTGGCGATGGTGCCCGTGCCGGTGTGGTGATAGTGGAGCTCGTGGAGGTGGCGGTGGCGATGGCGGTGGTGGTGATCGTAGAGGACTTGGGTGCTGTTGGTGATGATGTCCATGCTGGTGCGCTGGTGGTGGACTTGGTGCTGCTGCTGGACTTGGTCATGGTGGTGGTGGTGGTGAAGGACGTCAGTGCTGTGGGCCATGGTGCCTGTGCCAGTGTGGTGATGGTAGACTTGGTCTTGCTGCTGCTGCTGCTGCTGCTGCTTCTGCTGCTGCTGCTGCTGCTGCTGCTATGGTACGAGGGGTTGGGGGTAGACTACGTGGTGTGGGGGTGGTACTGATGGTGGAGGACTTGGGTGCCGTCGGCGATGATGTCCATGCGCGTGAGCTGGTGGTGGACCCGGTCCTTCTGGTGATGGTGGTGGGGGCGGTGATGATGGTGAAGGACTTCAGTCCTGTTGGTTTTGGTGCCCGTGCCGGTGTGGTGATGGTGGACTTGGTGGTGGTGGTGGTGGTGTTGAGGACTTTAGTGCTGTTGGCAGTGGTGCCCGTGGTGGTGTGGTGGTGGACTTGGTCCTAGTGGTGGTGGTGTGGGGGGGTGATAGTGATGGTGGAGGACCTTAGTGCTGTTGGCGATGATGCCTATGCCGGTGCGCTGGTGGTGGCCTTGGTTCTGTTGGTGCTGGTGGCGGTGATGCCGAAGGACTTTAGTGCTGTTGGCAATGGTGCCCGTGGTGGTGTGCGGTGGTGGACTTGGTCCTGCTGGTGGCTGGTGGCCGCGGCGGCGGGGGTGGTGTCGAAGGAGGCTGCCGAGCTGATGTTGGTGATGGTCCGGGTGCTGCTTTGCTGGTGGACTTGGTGCCGCTGCTGCTGCTACTGGTGCTGCTGTTGGGCGGGGGGGCTCGTGGTGGTGGTGGTGGTGGTGGTGGTGGTGGTGCTGCCGCTGCTGCTGCTGATGCTGGTGGAGGGGGAGCTTGGTGCTGGTGGTGCTGCTGCTAGTGCTGGTGCTGGCGGTGGTCTTAGCGATGGAGGAGCGGCGGGATTTGAAGGATACTGTGGCCAAGCAGGGCATAGAGAGAACAGAGAGCGTGTGTCGGGACGATGGTGTTGTGCCATGAATGTGGTCTTCCTGGTGCACCCTAGTGAGTTTGTGAGGGCCCCTGCCGGAGAATGGGATGTATCAGTGGTAGGGGTGGCAACTTGGTTGTTCCTGGTTGTCAGAGACAGGAGGATTTTGGGAGTGTGGGGAGAGTGAGGCAGGGAGGGAGGAGCGGTGGCGAAAGGAGTGGAGGTGGGGCGAGGTGGGGCGTGCCCACACCCCGAGGCGCGATCGGGGTACGGGTGTGTGGTGGTGCGCGGAAGTATTTCTGGAAGCGAAGTGGGCGAGTCAAGCCGGGTGGTCAGGGTCCCGAAGAGAAAAGGGGCAAAGAGAGCGTGTGGGCGGGCCAGGGGCCTTGGCCCAATGCAGGGTGGAGTTTGGTCGCCTGGACAAGAGAGCCCAAGAAGAAGGGAATGGGCGTCAGAGTGGGGCAGGGCAGGGGCGGTCCCCCCCGGTGGGAGCAGGGTTGGTGTAGGCCAGGTGCCTGGAGCTTTGGAGAGAGGAAGCCGGGCCGTGCCAGCGTTGGGGCTGCAGGGCCAAAAGGGGACAGAGCACTGCATGGGCCGGGAATCGAACCCGGGCCTCCCGCGTGGCAGGCGAGAATTCTACCACTGAACCACCCATGCACCGATGGCAGTGGTCAACAGACGGCTTCCCCAGCGGCGCTCCCCAGCGGCGGCCAGACGCGGGTCGGGGCCAGTCGCGAGCATCTGCTTCGTGGGAGCAGGAGGCGGACGGGCGGCCTGAAAAAGAGGCTCCAGGCACGTCCAGAGCCCTAGGGAGCGGCGCAGACGGGCAGAGCGAGGCACCGGCGCGTGCAGGCTGACTAGGCTCATCCTGTGCTTTCTCCCTGGTGGGAGGGGGGGCGCCAGACACTGCCCCGCTGGGGGTCGGTTGCCAGGGAAGCCAGGAGGCGGACCAAGCCCGGCCTGCGCCCGAATCGCACACAGCACGGGGGATGTGTGGCGGGCGCAGCTGAGCACTGACGTTCCCTTCAGCAGCTCGTGTCAGCACCGACCCAAAGTCCCTTTGGCTGATGGCTTTCTCGTCCACTCAGTGTGTGCAAGGGCCAGGGGGGGAGCGGAGGGTCTGGGGAACGGAGCTGCGGTTGTGTGCGCACGTGGGGTGCCGTGGGGTGGTGTGTGTGTGTGTGTGTGTGTGTGTGTATCCCCCGCGCGTGCGCGCGCGTGCCGTGTGGAGAAGTCGGAGGCCCGGTAGCGCGGCCGGCGCCTCTGAGTACCGCTCAGGCCGGGAGACCAAAGCAAGGTGTCTGAGCTCTGGCCCGCAGCTCTCCCTAGGGGCCCAGCTCGGGTGCGGTGGTTGTGAGGCAGGAGCGCGATCTTGGCTCGCAGGAGCGCGTGGGCAGAGTGGCCAGCTGGCCGATGGTGCGGCGAGGGAGCGCTCTGGGCTCCTGGGGTCCCGGCCGGGCCGCGGCTTCCGGCGCGGAGATGCGCTGTGGCGCCCAGGTGGGTGGCTTGGGTATCCAGGGCTTCCCTCCGCCCAGCGCTCACGGGAACCACCTTTGCGGGCTGGACTCCAGGGCCAGGCCCAGTGAAGGGAGGGCCCTGGCGTTAGCCGGCGAGCAGGTGGCTGGGCCGCCTGTGTCCCGGGAGGCAGGCAGGCAGGCAGGCGTGGCCAGGGCAAGGCGTCAAGGTGGAAAATCCTCGTGGGCACCACGGGCCACCTGCGTAGGATGTGGAGGGAATGGAATGGGGGCCGGCGGAAAGGACAGGGTGCGGGACGGTGTGCTCCTGGTGGCTGAAGCGCACGGCTCGGAGAGCGAGGCGCTGTTCACCAGGCACGAGTCTGGTGGAGAACCGAATGCGGAGGGCTTTTGGCCTTTGCGCACGCGCCTGGCCCGCAGGGGGCGGTGGGAGTGGAGCGTTCGCCAGAGCCGGCGCCAGAGCGGGCGCCGGAGCATGCGCCGGCAGCGGAGCCGGAGCGGGAGCCTGAGCGAGAGCGAGAGCGGGAGCGAGAGCGGGAGCGGGAGGGAGGAAGGAAAACACAGCCCCCCGAAAGGAGGTGAGCAGAGACGTGCCGCGAGGTTCCCCAAGCCTGCGGGTGTGGGATCAGGTGGGAAAGGCGCGTGAATTGGTGGGGGAGGGCGTGTGTGCGCAAAGCCTGTGGCCAGGAGGGTGGAGGCGTCGGGGCTCCATACTGGGCCCCTTCTGCTCCGGTGCCAGGCAGGAGCGGCCCGTCAGGCAGGCCGGGGCTTGCTATAGGGCGTCGTCCAGGCCCGCCGGTGTCCCGTGCCCTCGTTGGGCGCGCCAAAAGGGGGGCGTGTCAGGAGTGGGATTCGAACCCACGCCTCCAGGGGAGACTGCGACCTGAACGCAGCGCCTTAGACCGCTCGGCCATCCTGACGGCGGGCCTGGGCGTGTCGCCGCTCACCTGACTGGGAACCGGCGCGAACGCTGGTGCTGGCTGGCGGCTGTGTGGGTGCGCAAGGGACGGGGCGCGCGCGGGGACCGGCCGACCGGGAGCTCGGCCAGCCGACTGGCCGCCCCGCCGCAGCCGCCGCCCGCCCGCCCCGCTCGCACATCCCCGGCTCTGCACCCAGAGGGCGCCGTCGGGCCAGCCTCTTGCGCCGCCACCGCCCCCTCCCCTGCCCTCCCCTGCTCTCCCCTGCCCTCCCCTCCCCTCCGTCGTCCGCCTCTGGCCATCCTGAGCCCCCGTCCTCCTGCTCGCAGCCGTGCTTGCCCTCTCGGGTCTCTCCTGCCGGCGGGATCTCCGCTTGGCAGGCGGTAGGCAGCGGCGCACTCGGGGTATTCAGCGCCGCCCGCCGGCCCGGGTCCCTGGTCCACTCCGAGTGGGGGGCAGGGGGACTGCTGTGGGGGCTGACGCGGTTGGTTTGGGGTCGCGTCGGGTGTGGCGTGTGGCGGACGCCTGTGTAAGGCAGGGCGTCGAAGGCAGGGGTAGGCGTGGGCAGGCAGGCGGAGAGGGGTCGGGCGCCCGGGTGGCCGCCGCCGTCCTCGTTAGTATAGTGGTGAGTATCCCCGCCTGTCACGCGGGAGACCGGGGTTCGATTCCCCGACGGGGAGGCAAAGACGCCCTTTTTGGTCGCCGGCGTCGCCGCTCTCTCCAAACGTTTGCCCCCAGGGCCCTTCTTCTCCTCCCTCCAGCGTCCGACAAGAGGCGCAGGGCGACGACGGGTGTCCGGCCTGCCCGCCGTCGACCACCGCCACCCCTTTCCCTTCCTCGCCACCCCCCCCCTCCGGCGCGCGCGCGTGCGGGATCGCCACAGCCCAGCCAGGGCCTCCTGTCGTGGCCACGGCGCCTGACGAGTGGCTGTGCTCAAGGCGCTCCTTGGGGACGCGACGCTGCCCCGTGGCGGGGAAGCGGGGGAAGGGGGTGCCGCACGGGGGACGGGTGGGTGGCGGCCGTGTGGGGTCCTCCGTCGGTGCGGGATGTGGGCTCGCGGACCAGCGGGTGGAGAAGGGCCCAGGCCAGCGGGTCTGGGAGGGGCAGCGTGTGTCGGGGGGCGAGGGCCCGGGAGCCGCAGGGCGGCCAGAGCGCCCCCCAGAGGCGGGCGGCGGGCGGTGGGGCCTGCGGAGCCGCACAGCTGCGCCGGGCCGGCGCGGGTGGGGCGCCGGGCGGCCGCTGCTGGCGCGTGTGGCAGCGCCGAGCTGCGGTCGGGCAGGACGTCGGGGCAGGGCTGCGCCAGGCGGCCGAGGCGGTGGAGAGAAGGCGTGAAGGCGCTGCTGCGAACCCTGGGCCGGCGTCTGGGGGGCGGCCCGGGCTGTGCAGCGTTGGTGGTATAGTGGTGAGCATAGCTGCCTTCCAAGCAGTTGACCCGGGTTCGATTCCCGGCCAACGCAGCTGGCCAACCTTTTGCGTGGCTCCAGGGCCCTCGTGCCCGGGCCCGATGGGAGCCGGGAGCCGGGAGCCGGGAGCCCGGAGCCCGGAGCCCGGAGCATGGAGCGTGGCCGAAGCTGAGCGCGTGTGTGAGGGAAGGAGGCGTGCAGCGTTTTGAGGGTGCTGCCAGCAGGGTAGGTGGATTGGCAGGGCCGGCGGGCGGCTGGCCGTGGCAAGGCGGGGGCCTTGGAGGCAAAGCAGAAGCGCGTGGGTGGTATGGAGGCGCTGGGTCCAGGGGGTGCGGGCCAGGCGTGGAGCCCGCCGCTCCCTGGTGGTCTAGTGGTTAGGATTCGGCGCTCTCACCGCCGCGGCCCGGGTTCGATTCCCGGTCAGGGAAGCCTTTCTTCTTCCTCTCGGCCTACCTACCAACCTGCCCAGCGCATCCGCGCCCCTTTTAGCCAGCTTCTCCCTTGCCACGCCGCCTCGGCGCCCACGCAAGGCCAGCCGCCCCGTCTAGCCCAAGCCTTGCCCTGTCGCCTCGGCCAGCCCAAGCCTTTTGGCCTCGCCAGCCGGCCGCCCAACTGCAGGGCTTGGGCGCCTCCCCTGGACGCTGGCCGGGCTCCCCCTCTTCCTCCGCCCCAAACCCGAGAGGCCGCGATACCCTCTATCCCCACTCATGGCCACCAGCAGACGCCCGCACGTCCAGCCAGCCCAGGGGCTTGGCCTCTGTGGCTGCAGTGCTGTCTTCAGGAGAAACCTCGCCACCCCTGACAGGACACCCCTTGCTCCTTCCTGAGGTGCTAGTTCGTGGTGTCGGTGCTGGGAAGAGGGGCAGGGGGAGTGGGGGAGGAGGTCTGGGGAGCGTGAGCAATCTACCTCTTCGAGCCGGGTACCCTGCTGGAGCCCCTGGTCCCTTGCCTCTCCCCCCGGCCAGCCACGGCCCGGCCCAGCTTCCCAGCACCGACACCACGAACCTCTGGGCTGGCCGCGTCTCCCGTGCCCGGCGATTGCGGTCCACGTGGGTGCTGGCCTTGGGCGGAGATGGGAGCAGAGAGCCGGCCCGTGGCGCCCCGGAGGTGGGGTTGGGAAAGCGAATCTGGGCACGTCCAGGTCGCCGGACCACCAGGCAGAGCAGGTGAGACAGCGGGGAGATTCGGGAGGCCGGTGGGGAAAACCCAACGGCCGAGCGGGTGGGAGGGGCTGGAGGCGCACGGGAGACACACAGGGTGGACTTCTAGCCAACACGTCCCTCACATCGCCTCACCACCACTCCCCTGAATCCTATGGCAAAGTGGCAAGCGTGCTCCCTGGAGCACCCTCCTCCCCCTCCAGCCCTACCCTCATCCCGCAGACCCACGACCTGGACGGCACCTTAAAGATGTTCTCATTGCCCATTCAGCCTTAGCGTACACCTAGCCAGGGTCTACTCCATCCCTCTCTCCACCCCTGTGCGCGTCGTCTCCTACGGGTGCTCCTCTAGGGAAATCGCAGACCAGGGTCTCCTTCCCGCCAACACGTTCACGCCCCTGTCCGCCAAGCGTTTGCTCTCTGTTCAGAGATTGTCTCCTTCAGAGCCCAAGCGGACAGCCCGTGCCCCGCCCAAACCTGCCGCTGCAGCCCACTCGCTGGATTGGGACAAGGTCGTACCAGCCAGGAAAGGAACCCCTGTGGGCGTCCGGGTGTTTACCATCACCACAGGGAGTTCCTTCAGCACCCTTGCCTCTGTGTGCATGCGTACGTGAGTGAGTGTGTGTGCGTGGGGGGGGGGAGGCAGCCGCGGTGGGGGAAGCGCAGGATGAAGGTGTTTGCTCCCGTGGGTGGCCTCCCACGGGGGTTAGGGCAGAGGGCGACAAGGATCCCAGAAGGACGGGAGGGCCGGGAGCAGCCCGGATGTGTGGGTGGAGTGCCGGGCGGGGAAGTGTGGGGCTTGCGGACCCGGCCGAGAGCGTGGCTGGCCACTCAGGCAGGGTCTCTGCGGAGGCTTGGGGCGTCTTACCCGGCACGCGTGCACGTGTGCGGGAGGGTGAGCTCAGATCTGAGGTAGGGGAGGAGACGGAGTAGGAGTGTGCCTGAGGAGCCTGTGGGAGGTCCGACTGCTGGCCTTGAGTGTGAGAGATGGGTGTGGGGTACACGGGGTGGGTGGCGGGTGGCAGGGGTCTAGCCTGGAGGCTGGCAGGAGCAGCACGCGGCAAGTGGTGGGGAGTGGGTCCCGGCGTAAAAAAGCTGGAGTCCCCCGTGGTGGGAGAGGACCATGGCGGTGGTGCGGGGGGAGACTGCTGTGCTGTGCTGTGCTATGCTGTGTTGTACTGCAGGGCGCTCGGGCCAACGGGTGGGGTGCAGGGGGACGTGGGTGGGAAGCCGGTAGGCAGGCAAGCACGGGAAACACAGAGAGATGGGGGACCGGGTCTAGGAGCCGTCCCAGCGGGGTGAGGAATTCCACAGCCCCGGAGACTTCAGTCACCTATCATTGGGACAGTCAGTCAGGTCTCAGGGTCGTCCTGGGGTTTGAGATTCAGAGAGGCCAACAGGACAAATGCCACCCAGGATCATTGACCAGTGAGGACTTGGAAAGGAGGGGGCGAGGAGGCAGGCGACAGGTGTGGGGATGTTGGGCCAGAGGGGCGGCCGGGGCGGGGGGGAGGTACTGGCTGAGCTGGTACTTGTGTTGTTGCTGGTGGATGACTTGGTGCCGCCGCTGCTGGCGATGGTGGTGGTGGCCTTTGGTGCCGTTGGTGACGGTGCCAGGGCTGCCGGGGTGATGGTGGACACGGTCTTGGTGGTGGCGGTGGTGGTGGTGATGAAGGACTTCAGTCCTGTTGGCGATGGTGCCCGTGCCGGTGTGGTGATAGTGGAGCTCGTGGAGGTGGCGGTGGCGATGGCGGTGGTGGTGATCGTAGAGGACTTGGGTGCTGTTGGTGATGATGTCCATGCTGGTGCGCTGGTGGTGGACTTGGTGCTGCTGCTGGACTTGGTCATGGTGGTGGTGGTGGTGAAGGACGTCAGTGCTGTGGGCCATGGTGCCTGTGCCAGTGTGGTGATGGTAGACTTGGTCTTGCTGCTGCTGCTGCTGCTGCTGCTGCTGCTGCTGCTGCTGCTGCTGCTGCTATGGTACGAGGGGTTGGGGGTAGACTACGTGGTGTGGGGGTGGTACTGATGGTGGAGGACTTGGGTGCCGTCGGCGATGATGTCCATGCGCGTGAGCTGGTGGTGGACCCGGTCCTTCTGGTGATGGTGGTGGGGGCGGTGATGATGGTGAAGGACTTCAGTCCTGTTGGTTTTTGGTGCCCGTGCCGGTGTGGTGATGGTGGACTTGGTGGTGGTGGTGGTGGTGTTGAGGACTCTTAGTGCTGTTGGCAGTGGTGCCCGTGGTGGTGTGGTGGTGGACTTGGTCCTAGTGGTGGTGGTGTGGGGGGTGATAGTGATGGTGGAGGACCTTAGTGCTGTTGGCGATGATGCCTATGCCGGTGCGCTGGTGGTGGCCTTGGTTCTGTTGGTGCTGGTGGCGGTGATGCCGAAGGACTTTAGTGCTGTTGGCAATGGTGCCCGTGGTGGTGTGCGGTGGTGGACTTGGTCCTGCTGGTGGCTGGTGGCCGCGGCGGCGGGGGTGGTGTCGAAGGAGGCTGCCGAGCTGATGTTGGTGATGGTCCGGGTGCTGCTTTGCTGGTGGACTTGGTGCCGCTGCTGCTGCTACTGGTGCTGCTGTTGGGCGGGGGGGCTCGTGGTGGTGGTGGTGGTGGTGGTGGTGGTGGTGCTGCCGCTGCTGCTGCTGATGCTGGTGGAGGGGGAGCTTGGTGCTGGTGGTGCTGCTGCTAGTGCTGGTGCTGGCGGTGGTCTTAGCGATGGAGGAGCGGCGGGATTTGAAGGATACTGTGGCCAAGCAGGGCATAGAGAGAACAGAGAGCGTGTGTCGGGACGATGGTGTTGTGCCATGAATGTGGTCTTCCTGGTGCACCCTAGTGAGTTTGTGAGGGCCCCTGCCGGAGAATGGGATGTATCAGTGGTAGGGTGGCAACTTGGTTTTCCTGGTTGTCAGAGACAGGAGGATTTTGGGAGTGTGGGGAGAGTGAGGCAGGGAGGGAGGAGCGGTGGCGAAAGGAGTGGAGGTGGGGCGAGGTGGGGCGTGCCCACACCCCCGAGGCGCGATCGGGGTACGGGTGTGTGGTGGTGCGCGGAAGTATTTCTGGAAGCGAAGTGGGCGAGTCAAGCCGGGTGGTCAGGGTCCCGAAGAGAAAAGGGGCAAAGAGAGCGTGTGGGCGGGCCAGGGGCCTTGGCCCAATGCAGGGTGGAGTTTGGTCGCCTGGACAAGAGAGCCCAAGAAGAAGGGAATGGGCGTCAGAGTGGGGCAGGGCAGGGGCGGTCCCCCCCGGTGGGAGCAGGGTTGGTGTAGGCCAGGTGCCTGGAGCTTTGGAGAGAGGAAGCCGGGCCGTGCCAGCGTTGGGGCTGCAGGGCCAAAAGGGGACAGAGCACTGCATGGGCCGGGAATCGAACCCGGGCCTCCCGCGTGGCAGGCGAGAATTCTACCACTGAACCACCCATGCACCGATGGCAGTGGTCAACAGACGGCTTCCCCAGCGGCGCTCCCCAGCGGCGGCCAGACGCGGGTCGGGGCCAGTCGCGAGCATCTGCTTCGTGGGAGCAGGAGGCGGACGGGCGGCCTGAAAAAGAGGCTCCAGGCACGTCCAGAGCCCTAGGGAGCGGCGCAGACGGGCAGAGCGAGGCACCGGCGCGTGCAGGCTGACTAGGCTCATCCTGTGCTTTCTCCTGGTGGGAGGGGGGGCGCCAGACACTGCCCCGCTGGGGGTCGGTTGCCAGGGAAGCCAGGAGGCGGACCAAGCCCGGCCTGCGCCCGAATCGCACACAGCACGGGGGATGTGTGGCGGGCGCAGCTGAGCACTGACGTTCCCTTCAGCAGCTCGTGTCAGCACCGACCCAAAGTCCCTTTGGCTGATGGCTTTCTCGTCCACTCAGTGTGTGCAAGGGCCAGGGGGGGAGCGGAGGGTCTGGGGAACGGAGCTGCGGTTGTGTGTGCGCACGTGGGGTGCCGTGGGGTGGTGTGTGTGTGTGTGTGTGTGTGTGTGTGTGTATCCCCCGCGCGTGCGCGCGCGTGCCGTGTGGAGAAGTCGGAGGCCCGGTAGCGCGGCCGGCGCCTCTGAGTACCGCTCAGGCCGGGAGACCAAAGCAAGGTGTCTGAGCTCTGGCCCGCAGCTCTCCCTAGGGGCCCAGCTCGGGTGCGGTGGTTGTGAGGCAGGAGCGCGATCTTGGCTCGCAGGAGCGCGTGGGCAGAGTGGCCAGCTGGCCGATGGTGCGGCGAGGGAGCGCTCTGGGCTCCTGGGGTCCCGGCCGGGCCGCGGCTTCCGGCGCGGAGATGCGCTGTGGCGCCCAGGTGGGTGGCTTGGGTATCCAGGGCTTCCCTCCGCCCAGCGCTCACGGGAACCACCTTTGCGGGCTGGACTCCAGGGCCAGGCCCAGTGAAGGGAGGGCCCTGGCGTTAGCCGGCGAGCAGGTGGCTGGGCCGCCTGTGTCCCGGGAGGCAGGCAGGCAGGCAGGCGTGGCCAGGGCAAGGCGTCAAGGTGGAAAATCCTCGTGGGCACCACGGGCCACCTGCGTAGGATGTGGAGGGAATGGAATGGGGGCCGGCGGAAAGGACAGGGTGCGGGACGGTGTGCTCCTGGTGGCTGAAGCGCACGGCTCGGAGAGCGAGGCGCTGTTCACCAGGCACGAGTCTGGTGGAGAACCGAATGCGGAGGGCTTTTGGCCTTTGCGCACGCGCCTGGCCCGCAGGGGGCGGTGGGAGTGGAGCGTTCGCCAGAGCCGGCGCCAGAGCGGGCGCCGGAGCATGCGCCGGCAGCGGAGCCGGAGCGGGAGCCTGAGCGAGAGCGAGAGCGGGAGCGAGAGCGGGAGCGGGAGGGAGGAAGGAAAACACAGCCCCCCGAAAGGAGGTGAGCAGAGACGTGCCGCGAGGTTCCCCAAGCCTGCGGGTGTGGGATCAGGTGGGAAAGGCGCGTGAATTGGTGGGGGAGGGCGTGTGTGCGCAAAGCCTGTGGCCAGGAGGGTGGAGGCGTCGGGGCTCCATACTGGGCCCCTTCTGCTCCGGTGCCAGGCAGGAGCGGCCCGTCAGGCAGGCCGGGGCTTGCTATAGGGCGTCGTCCAGGCCCGCCGGTGTCCCGTGCCCTCGTTGGGCGCGCCAAAAGGGGGGCGTGTCAGGAGTGGGATTCGAACCCACGCCTCCAGGGGAGACTGCGACCTGAACGCAGCGCCTTAGACCGCTCGGCCATCCTGACGGCGGGCCTGGGCGTGTCGCCGCTCACCTGACTGGGAACCGGCGCGAACGCTGGTGCTGGCTGGCGGCTGTGTGGGTGCGCAAGGGACGGGGCGCGCGCGGGGACCGGCCGACCGGGAGCTCGGCCAGCCGACTGGCCGCCCCGCCGCAGCCGCCGCCCGCCCGCCCCGCTCGCACATCCCCGGCTCTGCACCCAGAGGGCGCCGTCGGGCCAGCCTCTTGCGCCGCCACCGCCCCCTCCCCTGCCCTCCCCTGCTCTCCCCTGCCCTCCCCTCCCCTCCGTCGTCCGCCTCTGGCCATCCTGAGCCCCCGTCCTCCTGCTCGCAGCCGTGCTTGCCCTCTCGGGTCTCTCCTGCCGGCGGGATCTCCGCTTGGCAGGCGGTAGGCAGCGGCGCACTCGGGGTATTCAGCGCCGCCCGCCCGGCCCGGGTCCCTGGTCCACTCCGAGTGGGGGGCAGGGGGACTGCTGTGGGGGCTGACGCGGTTGGTTTGGGGTCGCGTCGGGTGTGGCGTGTGGCGGACGCCTGTGTAAGGCAGGGCGTCGAAGGCAGGGGTAGGCGTGGGCAGGCAGGCGGAGAGGGGTCGGGCGCCCGGGTGGCCGCCGCCGTCCTCGTTAGTATAGTGGTGAGTATCCCCGCCTGTTCACGCGGGAGACCGGGGTTCGATTCCCCGACGGGGAGGCAAAGACGCCCTTTTTGGTCGCCGGCGTCGCCGCTCTCTCCAAACGTTTGCCCCCAGGGCCCTTCTTCTCCTCCCTCCAGCGTCCGACAAGAGGCGCAGGGCGACGACGGGTGTCCGGCCTGCCCGCCGTCCGACCACCGCCACCCCTTTCCCTTCCTCGCCACCCCCCCCCTCCGGCGCGCGCGCGTGCGGGATCGCCACAGCCCAGCCAGGGCCTCCTGTCGTGGCCACGGCGCCTGACGAGTGGCTGTGCTCAAGGCGCTCCTTGGGGACGCGACGCTGCCCCGTGGCGGGGAAGCGGGGGAAGGGGGTGCCGCACGGGGGACGGGTGGGTGGCGGCCGTGTGGGGTCCTCCGTCGGTGCGGGATGTGGGCTCGCGGACCAGCGGGTGGAGAAGGGCCCAGGCCAGCGGGTCTGGGAGGGGCAGCGTGTGTCGGGGGGCGAGGGCCCGGGAGCCGCAGGGCGGCCAGAGCGCCCCCCAGAGGCGGGCGGCGGGCGGTGGGGCCTGCGGAGCCGCACAGCTGCGCCGGGCCGGCGCGGGTGGGGCGCCGGGCGGCCGCTGCTGGCGCGTGTGGCGGCGCCGAGCTGCGGTCGGGCAGGACGTCGGGGCAGGGCTGCGCCAGGCGGCCGAGGCGGTGGAGAGAAGGCGTGAAGGCGCTGCTGCGAACCCTGGGCCGGCGTCTGGGGGCGGCCCGGGCTGTGCAGCGTTGGTGGTATAGTGGTGAGCATAGCTGCCTTCCAAGCAGTTGACCCGGGTTCGATTCCCGGCCAACGCAGCTGGCCAACCTTTTGCGTGGCTCCAGGGCCCTCGTGCCCGGGCCCGATGGGAGCCGGGAGCCGGGAGCCGGGAGCCCGGAGCCCGGAGCCCGGAGCATGGAGCGTGGCCGAAGCTGAGCGCGTGTGTGAGGGAAGGAGGCGTGCAGCGTTTTGAGGGTGCTGCCAGCAGGGTAGGTGGATTGGCAGGGCCGGCGGGCGGCTGGCCGTGGCAAGGCGGGGGCCTTGGAGGCAAAGCAGAAGCGCGTGGGTGGTATGGAGGCGCTGGGTCCAGGGGGTGCGGGCCAGGCGTGGAGCCCGCCGCTCCCTGGTGGTCTAGTGGTTAGGATTCGGCGCTCTCACCGCCGCGGCCCGGGTTCGATTCCCGGTCAGGGAAGCCTTTCTTCTTCCTCTCGGCCTACCTACCAACCTGCCCAGCGCATCCGCGCCCCTTTTAGCCAGCTTCTCCCTTGCCACGCCGCCTCGGCGCCCACGCAAGGCCAGCCGCCCCGTCTAGCCCAAGCCTTGCCCTGTCGCCTCGGCCAGCCCAAGCCTTTTGGCCTCGCCAGCCGGCCGCCCAACTGCAGGGCTTGGGCGCCTCCCCTGGACGCTGGCCGGGCTCCCCCTCTTCCTCCGCCCCAAACCCGAGAGGCCGCGATACCCTCTATCCCCACTCATGGCCACCAGCAGACGCCCGCACGTCCAGCCAGCCCAGGGGCTTGGCCTCTGTGGCTGCAGTGCTGTCTTCAGGAGAAACCTCGCCACCCCTGACAGGACACCCCTTGCTCCTTCCTGAGGTGCTAGTTCGTGGTGTCGGTGCTGGGAAGAGGGGCAGGGGGAGTGGGGGAGGAGGTCTGGGGAGCGTGAGCAATCTACCTCTTCGAGCCGGGTACCCTGCTGGAGCCCCTGGTCCCTTGCCTCTCCCCCCGGCCAGCCACGGCCCGGCCCAGCTTCCCAGCACCGACACCACGAACCTCTGGGCTGGCCGCGTCTCCCGTGCCCGGCGATTGCGGTCCACGTGGGTGCTGGCCTTGGGCGGAGATGGGAGCAGAGAGCCGGCCCGTGGCGCCCCGGAGGTGGGGTTGGGAAAGCGAATCTGGGCACGTCCAGGTCGCCGGACCACCAGGCAGAGCAGGTGAGACAGCGGGGAGATTCGGGAGGCCGGTGGGGAAAACCCAACGGCCGAGCGGGTGGGAGGGGCTGGAGGCGCACGGGAGACACACAGGGTGGACTTCTAGCCAACACGTCCCTCACATCGCCTCACCACCACTCCCCTGAATCCTATGGCAAAGTGGCAAGCGTGCTCCCTGGAGCACCCTCCTCCCCCTCCAGCCCTACCCTCATCCCGCAGACCCACGACCTGGACGGCACCTTAAAGATGTTCTCATTGCCCATTCAGCCTTAGCGTACACCTAGCCAGGGTCTACTCCATCCCTCTCTCCACCCCTGTGCGCGTCGTCTCCTACGGGTGCTCCTCTAGGGAAATCGCAGACCAGGGTCTCCTTCCCGCCAACACGTTCACGCCCCTGTCCGCCAAGCGTTTGCTCTCTGTTCAGAGATTGTTTCCTTCAGAGCCCAAGCGGACAGCCCGTGCCCCGCCCAAACCTGCCGCCGCAGCCCACTCGCTGGATTGGGACAAGGTCGTACCAGCCAGGAAAGGAACCCCTGTGGGCGTCCGGGTGTTTACCATCACCACAGGGAGTTCCTTCAGCACCCTTGCCTCTGTGTGCATGCGTACGTGAGTGAGTGTGTGTGCGTGGGGGGGGGGGAGGCAGCCGCGGTGGGGGAAGCGCAGGATGAAGGTGTTTGCTCCCGTGGGTGGCCTCCCACGGGGGTTAGGGCAGAGGGCGACAAGGATCCCAGAAGGACGGGAGGGCCGGGAGCAGCCCGGATGTGTGGGTGGAGTGCCGGGCGGGGAAGTGTGGGGCTTGCGGACCCGGCCGAGAGCGTGGCTGGCCACTCAGGCAGGGTCTCTGCGGAGGCTTGGGGCGTCTTACCCGGCACGCGTGCACGTGTGCGGGAGGGTGAGCTCAGATCTGAGGTAGGGGAGGAGACGGAGTAGGAGTGTGCCTGAGGAGCCTGTGGGAGGTCCGACTGCTGGCCTTGAGTGTGAGAGATGGGTGTGGGGTACACGGGGTGGGTGGCGGGTGGCAGGGGTCTAGCCTGGAGGCTGGCAGGAGCAGCACGCGGCAAGTGGTGGGGAGTGGGTCCCGGCGTAAAAAAGCTGGAGTCCCCCGTGGTGGGAGAGGACCATGGCGGTGGTGCGGGGGGAGACTGCTGTGCTGTGCTGTGCTATGCTGTGTTGTACTGCAGGGCGCTCGGGCCAACGGGTGGGGTGCAGGGGGACGTGGGTGGGAAGCCGGTAGGCAGGCAAGCACGGGAAACACAGAGAGATGGGGGACCGGGTCTAGGAGCCGTCCCAGCGGGGTGAGGCATTCCACAGCCCCGGAGACTTCAGTCACCTATCATTGGGACAGTCAGTCAGGTCTCAGGGGTCGTCCTGGGGTTGAGATTCAGAGAGGCCAACAGGACAAATGCCACCCAGGATCATTGACCAGTGAGGACTTGGAAAGGAGGGGGCGAGGAGGCAGGCGACAGGTGTGGGGATGTTGGGCCAGAGGGGCGGCCGGGGCGGGGGGGAGGTACTGGCTGAGCTGGTACTTGTGTTGTTGCTGGTGGATGACTTGGTGCCGCCGCTGCTGGCGATGGTGGTGGTGGCCTTTGGTGCCGTTGGTGACGGTGCCAGGGCTGCCGGGGTGATGGTGGACACGGTCTTGGTGGTGGCGGTGGTGGTGGTGATGAAGGACTTCAGTCCTGTTGGCGATGGTGCCCGTGCCGGTGTGGTGATAGTGGAGCTCGTGGAGGTGGCGGTGGCGATGGCGGTGGTGGTGATCGTAGAGGACTTGGGTGCTGTTGGTGATGATGTCCATGCTGGTGCGCTGGTGGTGGACTTGGTGCTGCTGCTGGACTTGGTCATGGTGGTGGTGGTGGTGAAGGACGTCAGTGCTGTGGGCCATGGTGCCTGTGCCAGTGTGGTGATGGTAGACTTGGTCTTGCTGCTGCTGCTGCTGCTGCTGCTTCTGCTGCTGCTGCTGCTGCTGCTGCTATGGTACGAGGGGTTGGGGGTAGACTACGTGGTGTGGGGGTGGTACTGATGGTGGAGGACTTGGGTGCCGTCGGCGATGATGTCCATGCGCGTGAGCTGGTGGTGGACCCGGTCCTTCTGGTGATGGTGGTGGGGGCGGTGATGATGGTGAAGGACTTCAGTCCTGTTGGTTTTGGTGCCCGTGCCGGTGTGGTGATGGTGGACTTGGTGGTGGTGGTGGTGGTGTTGAGGACTTTAGTGCTGTTGGCAGTGGTGCCCGTGGTGGTGTGGTGGTGGACTTGGTCCTAGTGGTGGTGGTGTGGGGGGGTGATAGTGATGGTGGAGGACCTTAGTGCTGTTGGCGATGATGCCTATGCCGGTGCGCTGGTGGTGGCCTTGGTTCTGTTGGTGCTGGTGGCGGTGATGCCGAAGGACTTTAGTGCTGTTGGCAATGGTGCCCGTGGTGGTGTGCGGTGGTGGACTTGGTCCTGCTGGTGGCTGGTGGCCGCGGCGGCGGGGGTGGTGTCGAAGGAGGCTGCCGAGCTGATGTTGGTGATGGTCCGGGTGCTGCTTTGCTGGTGGACTTGGTGCCGCTGCTGCTGCTACTGGTGCTGCTGTTGGGCGGGGGGGCTCGTGGTGGTGGTGGTGGTGGTGGTGGTGGTGGTGCTGCCGCTGCTGCTGCTGATGCTGGTGGAGGGGGAGCTTGGTGCTGGTGGTGCTGCTGCTAGTGCTGGTGCTGGCGGTGGTCTTAGCGATGGAGGAGCGGCGGGATTTGAAGGATACTGTGGCCAAGCAGGGCATAGAGAGAACAGAGAGCGTGTGTCGGGACGATGGTGTTGTGCCATGAATGTGGTCTTCCTGGTGCACCCTAGTGAGTTTGTGAGGGCCCCTGCCGGAGAATGGGATGTATCAGTGGTAGGGGTGGCAACTTGGTTGTTCCTGGTTGTCAGAGACAGGAGGATTTTGGGAGTGTGGGGAGAGTGAGGCAGGGAGGGAGGAGCGGTGGCGAAAGGAGTGGAGGTGGGGCGAGGTGGGGCGTGCCCACACCCCGAGGCGCGATCGGGGTACGGGTGTGTGGTGGTGCGCGGAAGTATTTCTGGAAGCGAAGTGGGCGAGTCAAGCCGGGTGGTCAGGGTCCCGAAGAGAAAAGGGGCAAAGAGAGCGTGTGGGCGGGCCAGGGGCCTTGGCCCAATGCAGGGTGGAGTTTGGTCGCCTGGACAAGAGAGCCCAAGAAGAAGGGAATGGGCGTCAGAGTGGGGCAGGGCAGGGGCGGTCCCCCCCGGTGGGAGCAGGGTTGGTGTAGGCCAGGTGCCTGGAGCTTTGGAGAGAGGAAGCCGGGCCGTGCCAGCGTTGGGGCTGCAGGGCCAAAAGGGGACAGAGCACTGCATGGGCCGGGAATCGAACCCGGGCCTCCCGCGTGGCAGGCGAGAATTCTACCACTGAACCACCCATGCACCGATGGCAGTGGTCAACAGACGGCTTCCCCAGCGGCGCTCCCCAGCGGCGGCCAGACGCGGGTCGGGGCCAGTCGCGAGCATCTGCTTCGTGGGAGCAGGAGGCGGACGGGCGGCCTGAAAAAGAGGCTCCAGGCACGTCCAGAGCCCTAGGGAGCGGCGCAGACGGGCAGAGCGAGGCACCGGCGCGTGCAGGCTGACTAGGCTCATCCTGTGCTTTCTCCCTGGTGGGAGGGGGGGCGCCAGACACTGCCCCGCTGGGGGTCGGTTGCCAGGGAAGCCAGGAGGCGGACCAAGCCCGGCCTGCGCCCGAATCGCACACAGCACGGGGGATGTGTGGCGGGCGCAGCTGAGCACTGACGTTCCCTTCAGCAGCTCGTGTCAGCACCGACCCAAAGTCCCTTTGGCTGATGGCTTTCTCGTCCACTCAGTGTGTGCAAGGGCCAGGGGGGGAGCGGAGGGTCTGGGGAACGGAGCTGCGGTTGTGTGCGCACGTGGGGTGCCGTGGGGTGGTGTGTGTGTGTGTGTGTGTGTGTGTGTGTGTGTGTGTGTCCCCCGCGCGTGCGCGCGCGTGCCGTGTGGAGAAGTCGGAGGCCCGGTAGCGCGGCCGGCGCCTCTGAGTACCGCTCAGGCCGGGAGACCAAAGCAAGGTGTCTGAGCTCTGGCCCGCAGCTCTCCCTAGGGGCCCAGCTCGGGTGCGGTGGTTGTGAGGCAGGAGCGCGATCTTGGCTCGCAGGAGCGCATGGGCAGAGTGGCCAGCTGGCCGATGGCGCGGTGAGGGAGCGCTCTGGGCTCCTGGGGTCCCGGCCGGGCCGCGGCTTCCGGCGCGGAGATGCGCTGTGGCGCCCAGGTGGGTGGCTTGGGTATCCAGGGCTTCCCTCCGCCCAGCGCTCACGGGAACCACCTTTGCGGGCTGGACTCCAGGGCCAGGCCCAGTGAAGGGAGGGCCCTGGCGTTAGCCGGCGAGCAGGTGGCTGGGCTGCCTGTGTCCCGGGAGGCAGGCAGGCAGGCAGGCAGGCAGGCAGGCGTGGCCAGGGCAAGGCGTCAAGGTGGAAAATCCTCGTGGGCACCACGGGCCACCTGCGTAGGATGTGGAGGGAATGGAATGGGGGCCGGCGGAAAGGACAGGGTGCGGGACGGTGTGCTCCTGGTGGCTGAAGCGCACGGCTCGGAGAGCGAGGCGCTGTTCACCAGGCACGAGTCTGGTGGAGAACCGAATGCGGAGGGCTTTTGGCCTTTGCGCACGCGCCTGGCCCGCAGGGGGCGGTGGGAGTGGAGCGTTCGCCAGAGCCGGCGCCAGAGCGGGCGCGGGAGCATGCGCCGGCAGCGGAGCCGGAGCGGGAGCCTGAGCGAGAGCGAGAGCGGGAGCGAGAGCGGGAGCGGGAGGGAGGAAGGAAAACACAGCCCCCCGAAAGGAGGTGAGCAGAGACGTGCCGCGAGGTTCCCCAAGCCTGCGGGTGTGGGATCAGGTGGGAAAGGCGCGTGAATTGGTGGGGGAGGGCGTGTGTGCGCAAAGCCTGTGGCCAGGAGGGTGGAGGCGTCGGGGCTCCATACTGCGCCCCTTCTGCTCCGGTGCCAGGCAGGAGCGGCCCGTCAGGCCGGCCGGGGCTTGCTATAGGGCGTCGTCCAGGCCCGCCGGTGTCCCGTGCCCTCGTTGGGCGCGCCAAAAGGGGGGCGTGTCAGGAGTGGGATTCGAACCCACGCCTCCAGGGGAGACTGCGACCTGAACGCAGCGCCTTAGACCGCTCGGCCATCCTGACGGCGGGCCTGGGCGCGTCGCCGCTCGCCTGGCTGGGACCCGGCGCGAACGCTGGTGCTGGCTGGCGGCTGTGTGGGTGCGCAAGGGACGGGGCGCGCGCGGGGACCGGCCGACCGGGAGCTCGGCCAGCCGATTGGCCGCCCCGCCGCAGCCGCCGCCCGCCCGCCCCGCTCGCACATCCCCGGCTCTGCACCCAGAGGGCGCCTTCGGGCCAGCCTCTTGCGCCGCCACCGCCCCCTCCCCTGCCCTCCCCTGCTCTCCCCTGCCCTCCCCTCCCCTCCGTCGTCCGCCTCTGGCCATCCTGAGCCCCCGTCCTCCTGCTCGCAGCCGTGCTTGCCCTCTCGGGTCTCTCCTGCCGGCGGGATCTCCGCTTGGCAGGCGGTAGGCAGCGGCGCACTCGGGGTATTCAGCGCCGCCCGCCCGGCCCGGGTCCCTGGTCCACTCCGAGTGGGGGGCAGGGGGACTGCTGTGGGGGCTGACGCGGTTGGTTTGGGGTCGCGTCGGGTGTGGCGTGTGGCGGACGCCTGTGTAAGGCAGGGCGTCGAGGGCAGGGGTAGGCGTGGGCAGGCAGGCGGAGAGGGGTCGGGCGCCCGGGTGGCCGCCGCCGTCCTCGTTAGTATAGTGGTGAGTATCCCCGCCTGTCACGCGGGAGACCGGGGTTCGATTCCCCGACGGGGAGGCAAGACGCCCTTTTTGGTCGCCGGCGTCGCCGCTCTCTCCAAACGTTTGCCCCCAGGGCCCTTCTTCTCCTCCCTCCAGCGTCCGACAAGAGGCGCAGGGCGACGACGGGTGTCCGGCCTGCCCGCCGTCGACCACCGCCACCCCTTTCCCTTCCTCGCCACCCCCCCCCTCTGGCGCGCGCGCGTGCGGGATCGCCACAGCCCAGCCAGGGCCTCCTGTCGTGGCCACGGCGCCTGACGAGTGGCTGTGCTCAAGGCGCTCCTTGGGGACGCGACGCTGCCCCGTGGCGGGGAAGCGGGGGAAGGGGGTGCCGCACGGGGGACGGGTGGGTGGCGGCCGTGTGGGGTCCTCCGTCGGTGCGGGATGTGGGCTCGCGGACCAGCGGGTGGAGAAGGGCCCAGGCCAGCGGGTCTGGGAGGGGCAGCGTGTGTCGGGGGGCGAGGGCCCGGGAGCCGCAGGGCGGCCAGAGCGCCCCCCAGAGGCGGGCGGCGGGCGGTGGGGCCTGCGGAGCCGCACAGCTGCGCCGGGCCGGCGCGGGTGGGGCGCCGGGCGGCCGCTGCTGGCGCGTGTGGCGGCGCCGAGCTGCGGTCGGGCAGGACGTCGGGGCAGGGCTGCGCCAGGCGGCCGAGGCGGTGGAGAGAAGGCGTGAAGGCGCTGCTGCGAACCCTGGGCCGGCGTCTGGGGGCGGCCCGGGCTGTGCAGCGTTGGTGGTATAGTGGTGAGCATAGCTGCCTTCCAAGCAGTTGACCCGGGTTCGATTCCCGGCCAACGCAGCTGGCCAACCTTTTGCGTGGCTCCAGGGCCCTCGTGCCCGGGCCCGATGGGAGCCGGGAGCCCGGAGCCCGGAGCCCGGAGCATGGAGCGTGGCCGAAGCTGAGCGCGTGTGTGAGGGAAGGAGGCGTGCAGCGTTTTGAGGGTGCTGCCAGCAGGGTAGGTGGATTGGCAGGGCCGGCGGGCGGCTGGCCGTGGCAAGGCGGGGGCCTTGGAGGCAAAGCAGAAGCGCGTGGGTGGTATGGAGGCGCTGGGTCCAGGGGGTGCGGGCCAGGCGTGGAGCCCGCCGCTCCCTGGTGGTCTAGTGGTTAGGATTCGGCGCTCTCACCGCCGCGGCCCGGGTTCGATTCCCGGTCAGGGAAGCCTTTCTTCTTCCTCTCGGCCTACCTACCAACCTGCCCAGCGCATCCGCGCCCCTTTTAGCCAGCTTCTCCCTTGCCACGCCGCCTCGGCGCCCACGCAAGGCCAGCCGCCCCGTCTAGCCCAAGCCTTGCCCTGTCGCCTCGGCCAGCCCAAGCCTTTTGGCCTCGCCAGCCGGCCGCCCAACTGCAGGGCTTGGGCGCCTCCCCTGGACGCTGGCCGGGCTCCCCCTCTTCCTCCGCCCCAAACCCGAGAGGCCGCGATACCCTCTATCCCCACTCATGGCCACCAGCAGACGCCCGCACGTCCAGCCAGCCCAGGGGCTTGGCCTCTGTGGCTGCAGTGCTGTCTTCAGGAGAAACCTCGCCACCCCTGACAGGACACCCCTTGCTCCTTCCTGAGGTGCTAGTTCGTGGTGTCGGTGCTGGGAAGAGGGGCAGGGGGAGTGGGGGAGGAGGTCTGGGGAGCGTGAGCAATCTACCTCTTCGAGCCGGGTACCCTGCTGGAGCCCCTGGTCCCTTGCCTCTCCCCCCGGCCAGCCACGGCCCGGCCCAGCTTCCCAGCACCGACACCACGAACCTCTGGGCTGGCCGCGTCTCCCGTGCCCGGCGATTGCGGTCCACGTGGGTGCTGGCCTTGGGCGGAGATGGGAGCAGAGAGCCGGCCCGTGGCGCCCCGGAGGTGGGGTTGGGAAAGCGAATCTGGGCACGTCCAGGTCGCCGGACCACCAGGCAGAGCAGGTGAGACAGCGGGGAGATTCGGGAGGCCGGTGGGGAAAACCCAACGGCCGAGCGGGTGGGAGGGGCTGGAGGCGCACGGGAGACACACAGGGTGGACTTCTAGCCAACACGTCCCTCACATCGCCTCACCACCACTCCCCTGAATCCTATGGCAAAGTGGCAAGCGTGCTCCCTGGAGCACCCTCCTCCCCCTCCAGCCCTACCCTCATCCCGCAGACCCACGACCTGGACGGCACCTTAAAGATGTTCTCATTGCCCATTCAGCCTTAGCGTACACCTAGCCAGGGTCTACTCCATCCCTCTCTCCACCCCTGTGCGCGTCGTCTCCTACGGGTGCTCCTCTAGGGAAATCGCAGACCAGGGTCTCCTTCCCGCCAACACGTTCACGCCCCTGTCCGCCAAGCGTTTGCTCTCTGTTCAGAGATTGTCTCCTTCAGAGCCCAAGCGGACAGCCCGTGCCCCGCCCAAACCTGCCGCCGCAGCCCACTCGCTGGATTGGGACAAGGTCGTACCAGCCAGGAAAGGAACCCCTGTGGGCGTCCGGGTGTTTACCATCACCACAGGGAGTTCCTTCAGCACCCTTGCCTCTGTGTGCATGCGTACGTGAGTGAGTGTGTGTGCGTGGGGGGGGGAGGCAGCCGCGGTGGGGGAAGCGCAGGATGAAGGTGTTTGCTCCCGTGGGTGGCCTCCCACGGGGGTTAGGGCAGAGGGCGACAAGGATCCCAGAAGGACGGGAGGGCCGGGAGCAGCCCGGATGTGTGGGTGGAGTGCCGGGCGGGGAAGTGTGGGGCTTGCGGACCCGGCCGAGAGCGTGGCTGGCCACTCAGGCAGGGTCTCTGCGGAGGCTTGGGGCGTCTTACCCGGCACGCGTGCACGTGTGCGGGAGGGTGAGCTCAGATCTGAGGTAGGGGAGGAGACGGAGTAGGAGTGTGCCTGAGGAGCCTGTGGGAGGTCCGACTGCTGGCCTTGAGTGTGAGAGATGGGTGTGGGGTACACGGGGTGGGTGGCGGGTGGCAGGGGTCTAGCCTGGAGGCTGGCAGGAGCAGCACGCGGCAAGTGGTGGGGAGTGGGTCCCGGCGTAAAAAAGCTGGAGTCCCCCGTGGTGGGAGAGGACCATGGCGGTGGTGCGGGGGGAGACTGCTGTGCTGTGCTGTGCTATGCTGTGTTGTACTGCAGGGCGCTCGGGCCAACGGGTGGGGTGCAGGGGGACGTGGGTGGGAAGCCGGTAGGCAGGCAAGCACGGGAAACACAGAGAGATGGGGGACCGGGTCTAGGAGCCGTCCCAGCGGGGTGAGGAATTCCACAGCCCCGGAGACTTCAGTCACCTATCATTGGGACAGTCAGTCAGGTCTCAGGGGTCGTCCTGGGGTTGAGATTCAGAGAGGCCAACAGGACAAATGCCACCCAGGATCATTGACCAGTGAGGACTTGGAAAGGAGGGGGCGAGGAGGCAGGCGACAGGTGTGGGGATGTTGGGCCAGAGGGGCGGCCGGGGCGGGGGGGAGGTACTGGCTGAGCTGGTACTTGTGTTGTTGCTGGTGGATGACTTGGTGCCGCCGCCGCTGCTGGCGATGGTGGTGGTGGCCTTTGGTGCCGTTGGTGACGGTGCCAGGGCTGCCGGGGTGATGGTGGACACGGTCTTGGTGGTGGCGGTGGTGGTGGTGATGAAGGACTTCAGTCCTGTTGGCGATGGTGCCCGTGCCGGTGTGGTGATAGTGGAGCTCGTGGAGGTGGCGGTGGCGATGGCGGTGGTGGTGATCGTAGAGGACTTGGGTGCTGTTGGTGATGATGTCCATGCTGGTGCGCTGGTGGTGGACTTGGTGCTGCTGCTGGACTTGGTCATGGTGGTGGTGGTGGTGAAGGACGTCAGTGCTGTGGGCCATGGTGCCTGTGCCAGTGTGGTGATGGTAGACTTGGTCTTGCTGCTGCTGCTGCTGCTGCTGCTTCTGCTGCTGCTGCTGCTGCTGCTGCTGCTGCTGCTGCTATGGTACGAGGGGTTGGGGGTAGACTACGTGGTGTGGGGGTGGTACTGATGGTGGAGGACTTGGGTGCCGTCGGCGATGATGTCCATGCGCGTGAGCTGGTGGTGGACCCGGTCCTTCTGGTGATGGTGGTGGGGGCAGTGATGATGGTGAAGGACTTCAGTCCTGTTGGTTTTGGTGCCCGTGCCGGTGTGGTGATGGTGGACTTGGTGGTGGTGGTGGTGGTGTTGAGGACTTTAGTGCTGTTGGCAGTGGTGCCCGTGGTGGTGTGGTGGTGGACTTGGTCCTAGTGGTGGTGGTGTGGGGGGGTGATAGTGATGGTGGAGGACCTTAGTGCTGTTGGCGATGATGCCTATGCCGGTGCGCTGGTGGTGGCCTTGGTTCTGTTGGTGCTGGTGGCGGTGATGCCGAAGGACTTTAGTGCTGTTGGCAATGGTGCCCGTGGTGGTGTGCGGTGGTGGACTTGGTCCTGCTGGTGGCTGGTGGCCGCGGCGGCGGGGGTGGTGTCGAAGGAGGCTGCCGAGCTGATGTTGGTGATGGTCCGGGTGCTGCTTTGCTGGTGGACTTGGTGCCGCTGCTGCTGCTACTGGTGCTGCTGTTGGGCGGGGGGGCTCGTGGTGGTGGTGGTGGTGGTGGTGGTGGTGGTGCTGCCGCTGCTGCTGCTGATGCTGGTGGAGGGGGAGCTTGGTGCTGGTGGTGCTGCTGCTAGTGCTGGTGCTGGCGGTGGTCTTAGCGATGGAGGAGCGGCGGGATTTGAAGGATACTGTGGCCAAGCAGGGCATAGAGAGAACAGAGAGCGTGTGTCGGGACGATGGTGTTGTGCCATGAATGTGGTCTTCCTGGTGCACCCTAGTGAGTTTGTGAGGGCCCCTGCCGGAGAATGGGATGTATCAGTGGTAGGGGTGGCAACTTGGTTGTTCCTGGTTGTCAGAGACAGGAGGATTTTGGGAGTGTGGGGAGAGTGAGGCAGGGAGGGAGGAGCGGTGGCGAAAGGAGTGGAGGTGGGGCGAGGTGGGGCGTGCCCACACCCCGAGGCGCGATCGGGGTACGGGTGTGTGGTGGTGCGCGGAAGTATTTCTGGAAGCGAAGTGGGCGAGTCAAGCCGGGTGGTCAGGGTCCCGAAGAGAAAAGGGGCAAAGAGAGCGTGTGGGCGGGCCAGGGGCCTTGGCCCAATGCAGGGTGGAGTTTGGTCGCCTGGACAAGAGAGCCCAAGAAGAAGGGAATGGGCGTCAGAGTGGGGCAGGGCAGGGGCGGTCCCCCCCGGTGGGAGCAGGGTTGGTGTAGGCCAGGTGCCTGGAGCTTTGGAGAGAGGAAGCCGGGCCGTGCCAGCGTTGGGGCTGCAGGGCCAAAAGGGGACAGAGCACTGCATGGGCCGGGAATCGAACCCGGGCCTCCCGCGTGGCAGGCGAGAATTCTACCACTGAACCACCCATGCACCGATGGCAGTGGTCAACAGACGGCTTCCCCAGCGGCGCTCCCCAGCGGCGGCCAGACGCGGGTCGGGGCCAGTCGCGAGCATCTGCTTCGTGGGAGCAGGAGGCGGACGGGCGGCCTGAAAAAGAGGCTCCAGGCACGTCCAGAGCCCTAGGGAGCGGCGCAGACGGGCAGAGCGAGGCACCGGCGCGTGCAGGCTGACTAGGCTCATCCTGTGCTTTCTCCCTGGTGGGAGGGGGGGCGCCAGACACTGCCCCGCTGGGGGTCGGTTGCCAGGGAAGCCAGGAGGCGGACCAAGCCCGGCCTGCGCCCGAATCGCACACAGCACGGGGGATGTGTGGCGGGCGCAGCTGAGCACTGACGTTCCCTTCAGCAGCTCGTGTCAGCACCGACCCAAAGTCCCTTTGGCTGATGGCTTTCTCGTCCACTCAGTGTGTGCAAGGGCCAGGGGGGGAGCGGAGGGTCTGGGGAACGGAGCTGCGGTTGTGTGCGCACGTGGGGTGCCGTGGGGTGGTGTGTGTGTGTGTGTGTGTGTGTCCGTCCCCCGCGCGTGCGCGCGCGTGCCTTGTGGAGAAGTCGGAGGCCCGGTAGCGCGGCCGGCGCCTCTGAGTACCGCTCAGGCCGGGAGACCAAAGCAAGGTGTCTGAGCTCTGGCCCGCAGCTCTCCCTAGGGGCCCAGCTCGGGTGCGGTGGTTGTGAGGCAGGAGTGCGATCTTGGCTCGCAGGAGCGCGTGGGCAGAGTGGTCAGCTGGCCGATGGCGCGGCGAGGGAGCGCTCTGGGCTCCTGGTCTCCCGGCCGGGCCGCGGCTTCCGGCGCGGAGATGTGCTGTGGCGCCCAGGTGGGTGGCTTGGGTATCCAGGGCTTCCCTCCGCCCAGCGCTCATGGGAACCACCTTTGCGGGCTGGACTCCAGGGCCAGGCCCAGTGAAGGGAGGGCCCTGGCGTTAGCCGGCGAGCAGGTGGCTGGGCTGCCTGTGTCCCGGGAGGCAGGCAGGCAGGCAGGCAGGCGTGGCCAGGGCAAGGCGTCAAGGTGGAAAGTCCTCGTGGGCACCAAGGGCCACCTGCGTAGGATGTGGAGGGAATGGAATGGGGGCCGGCGGAAAGGACAGGGTGCGGGACGGTGTGCTCCTGGTGGCTGAAGCGCACGGCTCGGAGAGCGAGGCGCTGTTCACCAGGCACGAGTCTGGTGGAGAACCGAATGCGGAGGGCTTTTGGCCTTTGCGCACGCGCCTGGCCCGCAGGGGGCGGTGGGAGTGGAGCGTTCGCCAGAGCCGGCGCCAGAGCGGGCGCGGGAGCATGCGCCGGCAGCGGAGCCGGAGCGGGAGCCTGAGCGAGAGCGAGAGCGGGAGCGGGAGCGGGAAGGAGGAAGGAAAACACAGCCCCCCGAAAGGAGGTGAGCAGAGACGTGCCGCGAGGTTCCCCAAGCCTGCGGGTGTGGGATCAGGTGGGAAAGGCGCGTGAATTGGTGGGGGAGGGCGTGTGTGCGCAAAGCCTGTGGCCAGGAGGGTGGAGGCGTCGGGGCTCCATACTGGGCCCCTTCTGCTCCGGTGCCAGGCAGGAGCGGCCCGTCAGGCAGGCCAGGGCTTGCTATAGGGCGTCGTCCAGGCCCGCCGGTGTCCCGTGCCCTCGTTGGGCGCGCCAAAAGGGGGGCGTGTCAGGAGTGGGATTCGAACCCACGCCTCCAGGGGAGACTGCGACCTGAACGCAGCGCCTTAGACCTCGGCCATCCTGACGGCGGGCCTGGGCGCGTCGCCGCTCGCCTGGCTGGGACCCGGCGCGAACGCTGGTGCTGGCTGGCGGCTGTGTGGGTGCGCAAGGGACGGGGCGCGCGCGGGGACCGGCCGACCGGGAGCTCGGCCAGCCGACTGGCCGCCCCGCCGCAGCCACCGCCCGCCCGCCCCGCTCGCACATCCCCGGCTCTGCACCCAGAGGACGCCGTCGGGCCAGCCTCTTGCGCTGCCACCGCCCCCTCCCCTGCCCTCCCCTGCTCTCCCCTGCTCTCCCCTGCCCTCCCCTCCCCTCCGTCGTCCGCCTCTGGCCATCCTGAGCCCCCGTCCTCCTGCTCGCAGCCGTGCTTGCCCTCTCGGGTCTCTCCTGCCGGCTGGATCTCCGCTTGGCAGGCGGTAGGCAGCGGCGCACTCGGGGTATTCAGCGCCGCCCGCCCGGCCCGGGTCCCTGGTCCACTCCGAGTGGGGGGCAGGGGGACTGCTGTGGGGGCTGACGCGGTTGGTTTGGGGTCGCGTCGGGTGTGGCGTGTGGCGGACGCCTGTGTAAGGCAGGGCGTCGAGGGCAGGGGTAGGCGTGGGCAGGCAGGCGGAGAGGGGTCGGGCGCCCGGGTGGCCGCCGCCGTCCTCGTTAGTATAGTGGTGAGTATCCCCGCCTGTCACGCGGGAGACCGGGGTTCGATTCCCCGACGGGGAGGCAAGACGCCCTTTTTGGTCGCCGGCGTCGCCGCTCTCTCCAAACGTTTGCCCCCAGGGCCCTTCTTCTCCTCCCTCCAGCGTCCGACAAGAGGCGCAGGGCGACGACGGGTGTCCGGCCTGCCCGCCGTCGACCACCGCCACCCCTTTCCCTTCCTCGCCACCCCCCCCCCTCCGGCGCGCGCGCGTGCGGGATCGCCACAGCCCAGCCAGGGCCTCCTGTCGTGGCCACGGCGCCTGACGAGTGGCTGTGCTCAAGGCGCTCCTTGGGGACGCGACGCTGCCCCGTGGCGGGGAAGCGGGGGAAGGGGGTGCCGCACGGGGGACGGGTGGGTGGCGGCCGTGTGGGGTCCTCCGTCGGTGCGGGATGTGGGCTCGCGGACCAGCGGGTGGAGAAGGGCCCAGGCCAGCGGGTCTGGGAGGGGCAGCGTGTGTCGGGGGGCGAGGGCCCGGGAGCCGCAGGGCGGCCAGAGCGCCCCCCAGAGGCGGGCGGCGGGCGGTGGGGCCTGCGGAGCCGCACAGCTGCGCCGGGCCGGCGCGGGTGGGGCGCCGGGCGGCCGCTGCTGGCGCGTGTGGCGGCGCCGAGCTGCGGTCGGGCAGGACGTCGGGGCAGGGCTGCGCCAGGCGGCCGAGGCGGTGGAGAGAAGGCGTGAAGGCGCTGCTGCGAACCCTGGGCCGGCGTCTGGGGGCGGCCCGGGCTGTGCAGCGTTGGTGGTATAGTGGTGAGCATAGCTGCCTTCCAAGCAGTTGACCCGGGTTCGATTCCCGGCCAACGCAGCTGGCCAACCTTTTGCGTGGCTCCAGGGCCCTCGTGCCCGGGCCCGATGGGAGCCGGGAGCCCGGAGCCCGGAGCCCGGAGCATGGAGCGTGGCCGAAGCTGAGCGCGTGTGTGAGGGAAGGAGGCGTGCAGCGTTTTGAGGGTGCTGCCAGCAGGGTAGGTGGATTGGCAGGGCCGGCGGGCGGCTGGCCGTGGCAAGGCGGGGGCCTTGGAGGCAAAGCAGAAGCGCGTGGGTGGTATGGAGGCGCTGGGTCCAGGGGGTGCGGGCCAGGCGTGGAGCCCGCCGCTCCCTGGTGGTCTAGTGGTTAGGATTCGGCGCTCTCACCGCCGCGGCCCGGGTTCGATTCCCGGTCAGGGAAGCCTTTCTTCTTCCTCTCGGCCTACCTACCAACCTGCCCAGCGCATCCGCGCCCCTTTTAGCCAGCTTCTCCCTTGCCACGCCGCCTCGGCGCCCACGCAAGGCCAGCCGCCCCGTC
Source organism: Ursus arctos (assembly GCF_023065955.2). NCBI lineage: Eukaryota > Metazoa > Chordata > Mammalia > Carnivora > Ursidae > Ursus > Ursus arctos. Next base: position 60,250,953 of record NW_026622874.1, read on the forward strand.
TAGCCCAAGCCTTGCCCTGTCGCCTCGGCCAGCCCAAGCCTTTTGGCCTCGCCAGCCGGCCGCCCAACTGCAGGGCTTGGGCGCCTCCCCTGGACGCTGGCCGGGCTCCCCCTCTTCCTCCGCCCCAAACCCGAGAGGCCGCGATACCCTCTATCCCCACTCATGGCCACCAGCAGACGCCCGCACGTCCAGCCAGCCCAGGGGCTTGGCCTCTGTGGCTGCAGTGCTGTCTTCAGGAGAAACCTCGCCACCCCTGACAGGACACCCCTTGCTCCTTCCTGAGGTGCTAGTTCGTGGTGTCGGTGCTGGGAAGAGGGGCAGGGGGAGTGGGGGAGGAGGTCTGGGGAGCGTGAGCAATCTACCTCTTCGAGCCGGGTACCCTGCTGGAGCCCCTGGTCCCTTGCCTCTCCCCCCGGCCAGCCACGGCCCGGCCCAGCTTCCCAGCACCGACACCACGAACCTCTGGGCTGGCCGCGTCTCCCGTGCCCGGCGATTGCGGTCCACGTGGGTGCTGGCCTTGGGCGGAGATGGGAGCAGAGAGCCGGCCCGTGGCGCCCCGGAGGTGGGGTTGGGAAAGCGAATCTGGGCACGTCCAGGTCGCCGGACCACCAGGCAGAGCAGGTGAGACAGCGGGGAGATTCGGGAGGCCGGTGGGGAAAACCCAACGGCCGAGCGGGTGGGAGGGGCTGGAGGCGCACGGGAGACACACAGGGTGGACTTCTAGCCAACACGTCCCTCACATCGCCTCACCACCACTCCCCTGAATCCTATGGCAAAGTGGCAAGCGTGCTCCCTGGAGCACCCTCCTCCCCCTCCAGCCCTACCCTCATCCCGCAGACCCACGACCTGGACGGCACCTTAAAGATGTTCTCATTGCCCATTCAGCCTTAGCGTACACCTAGCCAGGGTCTACTCCATCCCTCTCTCCACCCCTGTGCGCGTCGTCTCCTACGGGTGCTCCTCTAGGGAAATCGCAGACCAGGGTCTCCTTCCCGCCAACACGTTCACGCCCCTGTCCGCCAAGCGTTTGCTCTCTGTTCAGAGATTGTCTCCTTCAGAGCCCAAGCGGACAGCCCGTGCCCCGCCCAAACCTGCCGCCGCAGCCCACTCGCTGGATTGGGACAAGGTCGTACCAGCCAGGAAAGGAACCCCTGTGGGCGTCCGGGTGTTTACCATCACCACAGGGAGTTCCTTCAGCACCCTTGCCTCTGTGTGCATGCGTACGTGAGTGAGTGTGTGTGCGTGGGGGGGGGGGAGGCAGCCGCGGTGGGGGAAGCGCAGGATGAAGGTGTTTGCTCCCGTGGGTGGCCTCCCACGGGGGTTAGGGCAGAGGGCGACAAGGATCCCAGAAGGACGGGAGGGCCGGGAGCAGCCCGGATGTGTGGGTGGAGTGCCGGGCGGGGAAGTGTGGGGCTTGCGGACCCGGCCGAGAGCGTGGCTGGCCACTCAGGCAGGGTCTCTGCGGAGGCTTGGGGCGTCTTACCCGGCACGCGTGCACGTGTGCGGGAGGGTGAGCTCAGATCTGAGGTAGGGGAGGAGACGGAGTAGGAGTGTGCCTGAGGAGCCTGTGGGAGGTCCGACTGCTGGCCTTGAGTGTGAGAGATGGGTGTGGGGTACACGGGGTGGGTGGCGGGTGGCAGGGGTCTAGCCTGGAGGCTGGCAGGAGCAGCACGCGGCAAGTGGTGGGGAGTGGGTCCCGGCGTAAAAAAGCTGGAGTCCCCCGTGGTGGGAGAGGACCATGGCGGTGGTGCGGGGGGAGACTGCTGTGCTGTGCTGTGCTATGCTGTGTTGTACTGCAGGGCGCTCGGGCCAACGGGTGGGGTGCAGGGGGACGTGGGTGGGAAGCCGGTAGGCAGGCAAGCACGGGAAACACAGAGAGATGGGGGACCGGGTCTAGGAGCCGTCCCAGCGGGGTGAGGAATTCCACAGCCCCGGAGACTTCAGTCACCTATCATTGGGACAGTCAGTCAGGTCTCAGGGGTCGTCCTGGGGTTGAGATTCAGAGAGGCCAACAGGACAAATGCCACCCAGGATCATTGACCAGTGAGGACTTGGAAAGGAGGGGGCGAGGAGGCAGGCGACAGGTGTGGGGATGTTGGGCCAGAGGGGCGGCCGGGGCGGGGGGGAGGTACTGGCTGAGCTGGTACTTGTGTTGTTGCTGGTGGATGACTTGGTGCCGCCGCTGCTGGCGATGGTGGTGGTGGCCTTTGGTGCCGTTGGTGACGGTGCCAGGGCTGCCGGGGTGATGGTGGACACGGTCTTGGTGGTGGCGGTGGTGGTGGTGATGAAGGACTTCAGTCCTGTTGGCGATGGTGCCCGTGCCGGTGTGGTGATAGTGGAGCTCGTGGAGGTGGCGGTGGCGATGGCGGTGGTGGTGATCGTAGAGGACTTGGGTGCTGTTGGTGATGATGTCCATGCTGGTGCGCTGGTGGTGGACTTGGTGCTGCTGCTGGACTTGGTCATGGTGGTGGTGGTGGTGAAGGACGTCAGTGCTGTGGGCCATGGTGCCTGTGCCAGTGTGGTGATGGTAGACTTGGTCTTGCTGCTGCTGCTGCTGCTGCTGCTTCTTCTTCTTCTTCTGCTGCTGCTGCTGCTGCTGCTGCTGCTGCTGCTGCTGCTATGGTACGAGGGGTTGGGGGTAGACTACGTGGTGTGGGGGTGGTACTGAGGGTGGAGGACTTGGGTGCCGTCGGCGATGATGTCCATGCGCGTGAGCTGGTGGTGGACCTGGTCCTTCTGGTGATGGTGGTGGGGGCGGTGATGATGGTGAAGGACTTCAGTCCTGTTGGTTTTGGTGCCCGTGCCGGTGTGGTGATGGTGGACTTGGTGGTGGTGGTGGTGGTGTTGAGGACTTTAGTGCTGTTGGCAGTGGTGCCCGTGGTGGTGTGGTGGTGGACTTGGTCCTAGTGGTGGTGGTGTGGGGGGGTGATAGTGATGGTGGAGGACCTTAGTGCTGTTGGCGATGATGCCTATGCCGGTGCGCTGGTGGTGGCCTTGGTTCTGTTGGTGCTGGTGGCGGTGATGCCGAAGGACTTTAGTGCTGTTGGCAATGGTGCCCGTGGTGGTGTGCGGTGGTGGACTTGGTCCTGCTGGTGGCTGGTGGCCGCGGCGGCGGGGGTGGTGTCGAAGGAGGCTGCCGAGCTGATGTTGGTGATGGTCCGGGTGCTGCTTTGCTGGTGGACTTGGTGCCGCTGCTGCTGCTACTGGTGCTGCTGTTGGGCGGGGGGGCTCGTGGTGGTGGTGGTGGTGGTGGTGGTGGTGGTGCTGCCGCTGCTGCTGCTGATGCTGGTGGAGGGGGAGCTTGGTGCTGGTGGTGCTGCTGCTAGTGCTGGTGCTGGCGGTGGTCTTAGCGATGGAGGAGCGGCGGGATTTGAAGGATACTGTGGCCAAGCAGGGCATAGAGAGAACAGAGAGCGTGTGTCGGGACGATGGTGTTGTGCCATGAATGTGGTCTTCCTGGTGCACCCTAGTGAGTTTGTGAGGGCCCCTGCCGGAGAATGGGATGTATCAGTGGTAGGGGTGGCAACTTGGTTGTTCCTGGTTGTCAGAGACAGGAGGATTTTGGGAGTGTGGGGAGAGTGAGGCAGGGAGGGAGGAGCGGTGGCGAAAGGAGTGGAGGTGGGGCGAGGTGGGGCGTGCCCACACCCCGAGGCGCGATCGGGGTACGGGTGTGTGGTGGTGCGCGGAAGTATTTCTGGAAGCGAAGTGGGCGAGTCAAGCCGGGTGGTCAGGGTCCCGAAGAGAAAAGGGGCAAAGAGAGCGTGTGGGCGGGCCAGGGGCCTTGGCCCAATGCAGGGTGGAGTTTGGTCGCCTGGACAAGAGAGCCCAAGAAGAAGGGAATGGGCGTCAGAGTGGGGCAGGGCAGGGGCGGTCCCCCCCGGTGGGAGCAGGGTTGGTGTAGGCCAGGTGCCTGGAGCTTTGGAGAGAGGAAGCCGGGCCGTGCCAGCGTTGGGGCTGCAGGGCCAAAAGGGGACAGAGCACTGCATGGGCCGGGAATCGAACCCGGGCCTCCCGCGTGGCAGGCGAGAATTCTACCACTGAACCACCCATGCACCGATGGCAGTGGTCAACAGACGGCTTCCCCAGCGGCGCTCCCCAGCGGCGGCCAGAGACGCGGGTCGGGGGCCAGTCGCGAGCATCTGCTTCGTGGGAGCAGGAGGCGGACGGGCGGCCTGAAAAAGAGGCTCCAGGCACGTCCAGAGCCCTAGGGAGCGGCGCAGACGGGCAGAGCGAGGCACCGGCGCGTGCAGGCTGACTAGGCTCATCCTGTGCTTTCTCCCTGGTGGGAGGGGGGGGCGCCAGACACTGCCCCGCTGGGGGTCGGTTGCCAGGGAAGCCAGGAGGCGGACCAAGCCCGGCCTGCGCCCGAATCGCACACAGCACGGGGGATGTGTGGCGGGCGCAGCTGAGCACTGACGTTCCCTTCAGCAGCTCGTGTCAGCACCGACCCAAAGTCCCTTTGGCTGATGGCTTTCTCGTCCACTCAGTGTGTGCAAGGGCCAGGGGGGGGAGCGGAGGGTCTGGGGAACGGAGCTGCGGTTGTGTGCGCACGTGGGGTGCCGTGGGGTGGTGTGTGTGTGTGTGTGTGTGTGTCCGTCCCCCGCGCGTGCGCGCGCGGTGCCTTGTGGAGAAGTCGGAGGCCCGGTAGCGCGGCCGGCGCCTCTGAGTACCGCTCAGGCCGGGAGACCAAAGCAAGGTGTCTGAGCTCTGGCCCGCAGCTCTCCCTAGGGGCCCAGCTCGGGGTGCGGTGGTTGTGAGGCAGGAGTGCGATCTTGGCTCGCAGGAGCGCGTGGGCAGAGTGGTCAGCTGGCCGATGGCGCGGCGAGGGAGCGCTCTGGGCTCCTGGTCTCCCGGCCGGGCCGCGGCTTCCGGCGCGGAGATGTGCTGTGGCGCCCAGGTGGGTGGCTTGGGTATCCAGGGCTTCCCTCCGCCCAGCGCTCATGGGAACCACCTTTGCGGGCTGGACTCCAGGGCCAGGCCCAGTGAAGGGAGGGCCCTGGCGTTAGCCGGCGAGCAGGTGGCTGGGCTGCCTGTGTCCCGGGAGGCAGGCAGGCAGGCAGGCAGGCGTGGCCAGGGCAAGGCGTCAAGGTGGAAAATCCTCGTGGGCACCAAGGGCCACCTGCGTAGGATGTGGAGGGAATGGAATGGGGGCCGGCGGAAAGGACAGGGTGCGGGACGGTGTGCTCCTGGTGGCTGAAGCGCACGGCTCGGAGAGCGAGGCGCTGTTCACCAGGCACGAGTCTGGTGGAGAACCGAATGCGGAGGGCTTTTGGCCTTTGCGCACGCGCCTGGCCCGCAGGGGGCGGTGGGAGTGGAGCGTTCGCCAGAGCCGGCGCCAGAGCGGGCGCGGGAGCATGCGCCGGCAGCGGAGCCGGAGCGGGAGCCTGAGCGAGAGCGAGAGCGGGGAGCGGGAGCGGGAAGGAGGAAGGAAAACACAGCCCCCCGAAAGGAGGTGAGCAGAGACGTGCCGCGAGGTTCCCCAAGCCTGCGGGTGTGGGATCAGGTGGGAAAGGCGCGTGAATTGGTGGGGGAGGGCGTGTGTGCGCAAAGCCTGTGGCCAGGAGGGTGGAGGCATCGGGGCTCCATACTGGGCCCCTTCTGCTCCGGTGCCAGGCAGGAGCGGCCCGTCAGGCAGGCCGGGGCTTGCTATAGGGCGTCGTCCAGGCCCGCCGGTGTCCCGTGCCCTCGTTGGGCGCGCCAAAAGGGGGGCGTGTCAGGAGTGGGATTCGAACCCACGCCTCCAGGGGAGACTGCGACCTGAACGCAGCGCCTTAGACCGCTCGGCCATCCTGACGGCGGGCCTGGGCGCGTCGCCGCTCGCCTGGCTGGGACCCGGCGCGAACGCTGGTGCTGGCTGGCGGCTGTGTGGGTGCGCAAGGGACGGGGCGCGCGCGGGGACCGGCCGACCGGGAGCTCGGCCAGCCGACTGGCCGCCCCGCCGCAGTCGCCGCCCGCCCGCCCCGCTCGCACATCCCCGGCTCTGCACCCAGAGGACGCCGTCGGGCCAGCCTCTTGCGCTGCCACCGCCCCCTCCCCTGCCCTCCCCTGCTCTCCCCTGCTCTCCCCTGCCCTCCCCTCCCCTCCGTCGTCCGCCTCTGGCCATCCTGAGCCCCCGTCCTCCTGCTCGCAGCCGTGCTTGCCCTCTCGGGTCTCTCCTGCCGGCTGGATCT